>NC_029786.2:106266786-106269527 GCF_000816755.2 Arachis ipaensis | reverse complement strand
AAAAAGATCGATTTTTTTTAATCAACATAATAGGACCTAAACAAGCACTAGTAATATATATAAAAAAGAATGAAGCTGCATGAAACGAACATGGTAGGTTTATTACGCCTTAAAGCAATGAAGTAAAATTAAAATTGAAGCTGATAATAATCATTGCCAAAAGTTACTTATTACAAGATATATGTTACCCCTTTTAAAAACTCTCTTTGTTAATAAGCAATAGAGGATATATAGGATCAATCAGAATGGGAAAATGGGATATTCCTATGTATTTCAAGATAAGAGTGACAAGTAATCAAAGTTTATAAGATATTCATGATAACTTTACCTAAACAAATTAAATAAAGAAAGTAATTCATAACCACCTTGAATTAATCGAGTAATTAATCCATTCGTTTGTTTAAATAAGTATTGAAAGTTCGAATTTCGTCTTATATCTTACAATAATTCATTAGTCAATAATAAACTACTATTAAATAGAATTCAAATATTGTCGAACTGAAAAATTCCGTAAACAACTTAAAAAAAAAAGCAATTAATGAAATTATTTAATTCATATGTATTTTCAGCATAAAAAATCATATAATATATTTAACTATGTATTATTGTACATTCTTTTAGCAAAAACTTTTTACTTAACTAATAACATATTATGTTAAAAATCCTACTAATTTAATCATAACGTAAAACGCTTTTAGAATTCAAGTGACTAGAAACTAATAATAACTCATCACATGCTTGGTTGTTACCCTTTGAGGTATCTAACTCTAACCGAGTGATAAAAATGTTAACACTATCATTGTTTTTGGGTCCCCTAGCATAGTATTTGATGGTTTGATTAATAGGGGAACCCTAGCCATAAAACCCCACCTGTCACAATTTAAACTTATCAATCCAACGCACACATTATAATAGTCATACTCACTTTTTAATATCCACTTTCAGTGGTGCATGAGCTGTTACCAATGCCTAAATGCTTGGTATACGAATTTTCCTTCTTCATACAATTTACAAATTCAATCACCATATACATATAAAGGTCATATATTCATTGCTACTTAATTTTTTTACAAATTTAATTTTAATACACTCATAGTAGTGGAGCTTAGTTAAGACAAAAAGGATCATGGACCCCCAAATTTTTTATAAAAAAATTATTTGTACTTTTTTAAAAGATAAAAAATAATTCAATTGACTTAAATACTTTACTATGAGTTAAAGTATCCAATAAATTCAAATAAACAACACTCTCTCTATCTTTAAGTTCAAATATAAAAAATTAGATATTTTTTATTTAATTTAATTTAATATTATTTTATATTTTATTATTTATTTAATTTAATTTTTATATGATAAAAAATAATAGAATATTCAATAAGTATTAATATTATTGTATTTATATAAATTGATAAAAAAATCAATAAATATTATAAATTTTAATATTTGTTCTTCTAACTTCTTCTTTACATATTTTACAGGATATATATATTCAAATTTTTATATAAAATAATAATGAAAAATCAAATAATCGATGCATTTTTTAAGAGGAAGGCTAATATTTAAGAAGAAAAACATATAATTTTTACAATATCAACACCTGTAGGTAGTTCTTCTACTTTAATGAATCATGAAAAAAATGAGATACAACCTTCAAAAGTTCAAAAAGTTACATCTGATGAGTTTGACCTTAATTTTTTGAAACGAGACCCCTGAAAAACGACTTTAAATTTGGCAATATCACCCAAACCAGAGATATGAGATTAGACGAGCTTATCTTAAATGGGATCCATATCAAAAGCATTTTGACAATTATCTTCTATCTGGCCTCCCAAAATTTTGTTTCAAGTTCTGCCACTGACTCATAGTATAATACATATACATTTAATTACGTAATATCACATCAATAAAAATAACTACTTTTTACATTAACTGTATAAATGATCATTCAAAAGAACAGATATAATTGCACGACTATATAAAATACTTTATACTATCAGTATATCAAAATTAAACTCATTTTTTATTAAAAAAAATATTAAGGAGATAAAAAAAACTTAAACTTATCTTATTTAGTATTTATTAATTTTATCAATAATTAATGAATATTAAATAAAATAAATTTTAATTTTTTTTATTTTTCTAATATTATTGATTATTTTTAGTGTATTAAAGTTTTAATTTTCATTTTTTGTAAATTTGAAACTTTGGATTAAAAATAAAATACACAATAATTAGCAAAACTTTTTATTTTCATCAATGTATGAACATTGCATGTTCTCCCAACATTTAATTGAGTACATATGTATGATATGATTCTACCATGGTACCAAGTCAACGGTTGAAGTCAACAATTAAATGCAACCAACATTAATTGTTATAGATTTTAATTTTTAGTGGGGATTTTTTCTTCTTTGGAGGATACTACACTTGACTAATGTGCACCACAGGTCCACATGTGGGTGCATGTGGATGCTTTTTTCTTTTTTCTTCAAAAGTTGAATTAATGACTAATTAGAATCCTCTCTAACATTGTATTAATCTATAATATTCAGTGAGCCGTTAGATCAAATTTTTCCTTTGTGAAGACAACATCAGTGTGGAGACTGTCTTTTTCTTCATGTGGGCCACCTTAGCTTGGCTTTTTTTAAATTTAAGAACTAATTTACTTTTTAATTTATGAAATATTGTAAAATTTTAATATAAGCAAATTTGTTAAAATAATAAGAGAATGCATGAATATT
>NC_029786.2:106265363-106266687 GCF_000816755.2 Arachis ipaensis | reverse complement strand
TAATTTTTTTATATTTTAATAATACTCTATTAGTATATTTCCATCTCACCTTTCTTTTTTTAATTTTTTCTTTTACCTATTCCATTCTTTTACAAAATATTAAATTATTAATACACATGCATGTTTTTCTTAAACATTTCTGGCGTCTTATTTAATGACACCTATTATTATTATAATTACGGCTTTAGAATTACTCAACAGAGAAATGTTTGAAGCTTTATAAGCAACGAAAAATACATTATAACTTGAAACATTATAATTTTATTTAGCTAAAACTTTTTACATTAGTAAAGATACTGCAAAAAAAAAATTAATGACATTAATAATGCGGCCGTTTTATAAATCCGCCGTAATATTTGGATATTATGATATATTATTTTAATTTAGATGTGAATTCTCTAAATTTTGAATTTTACTTGAGAGAGTAAAGTTTGATCTTTTACCATTTATTTCATAGGTGGAACCAAGAAAAAATATGAGAGAGAAATTATTCAAGACTGAAAAATCAAACTTTATTCTCTAAAGTAAAATTCAAAATTTAAAGGATCTAAATCCTATTATTTTATTGCAGTAATTAGTTTGCGTAAAATGGCTATAACGTATGAAGCACAGACACTTCGTTGAGTTACCGTATTTGCGTGGCGGACACATTTCGGACACGACACTCATCGACACTCGTTCAACACGCGTATCTACCGTGTCCAACCGTGTCTTAATAAAAAAAAAAATTCGAACACATTTAGACACACCTAATGCCTAAATACTATCACGTGTCAGCGTGTCCAACTTTATTCTTAATTATTTTATATTTTAATACCAATAAAATATAAAAAATTCATTATAATTTATCTAAAAATACTTTATATTTTATATATATGTCGTGTCCCCGTATTTTATAAGATTTTAAAATTTGTGTATTCGCATATTCCATATCGTATCATATCCCTTATCTGTGTGGTGTCCATGCATCATAACCTATAACAAGAGTGCTATAATAACGAGCTAAAATATTATTAGCCAAACTCTAATTTGTTACATTTAATTGTTGGATACATACAACTTGGTTTCAGCCTACAGCAAGCAAAATGCTATACATAATATAATATTAGAATTAAATTAGATGATAATAATTTTGAAAAAGACCAGAAATATTTCAGCTTAACCAATAATAAGCCCGCAGGTAACTTCCAAGTTCCAACATAATTATTATAGCTCCGAAACAATAGAACAAGCAAACGCATAAAATGACTTTATATATTTTTAAATAATTATTCACTACAAGACTTTTTTTTATAAACAAGTTTAAATAAATTAATTCTATTAA
>NC_029786.2:106264505-106265353 GCF_000816755.2 Arachis ipaensis | reverse complement strand
AGAATAAAAAAAAAAAAATTTTAAAAAGTAAAATAAGAAGAAAAATATAAATAAAAAAAGACTATAATGATAAAAAAAAAAAGAAGAAAAAGCAACAAAAAATAAAGAGGGAGAAGAGGAAGGAATTTGAATTATGCAAAACTTATCAATATAAATACACTGAAATTACTCAATAATAACATATAAATGTCTTAGTTTTATACCAAAATTTGTTACAAATAGACAAAAATATTTTCTTTAATACTGCAGTTTTTTTCTTCTTCTTTTTTTTTTCTTATTTCTTTTTTTTAGTTGAATAAATGTAAATTCATCATCTTCCAAGTAAGTTTGCAGTATTATGTGTTTTTTCTTCTTCTTTATTTGATTTTTTTTGTTTTTATTCTTATTAAGAGAGTAAAACAAAAAAAAACTTGAAAAAATTCTATGGCAAAAATTTTGGATCAGATAACGTCATCAATATGTCAAAAATTTTACGATAACGATAACAATCAATAATGACGATAACAACGGCGATACGTATAAGAAGACGACGACGATGACTATAACGATGATGATCATTACGAGCGATGAAGATAATGGAAGAGAAGGAGGAAAAGAAAAGAGGTGACGAAAGTCCAATAAAAAAGAAGGAGAAAGAGGAGGAGGAGAAAGATGTAGCGTTGGTGATGACGATAACAAAAGAAAAAAAATAATAAAAGAAGAAGAAAAAGAAGTATCAATAGTGATAAAGAAGAAGAAAAAGGAGAAGGAAAAAAATTTACGGCACAAAGAGATGAGTATAAATAACTTGTTGGACTTATTTATTTTACTATTTTTATTTTCAAAAAAAAATACAATAATTAATTCAA
>NC_029786.2:106262769-106263503 GCF_000816755.2 Arachis ipaensis | reverse complement strand
ACTTTCTATTATTTCATAATTCATCTTATATATATAAAAATATAAAAATGAACATTCCAAAAATATTTCTCATATTTTAACAAAAACTGTTTGCAATTATCTAATTAAGTCTAATATAAAAATTTAATTACAAAATTTTAAAATTTAAAGACCTAATTTTTTAAGCCAATTTTTCAATATATTAGTTTTTTGTGTATTTTTAATACTTTTTTATTCAAAGAATACTATTTGAAAACATATACATATTAGCACGATTCATTTGTTAAAATTAAATAATATCGGAATGGCGTTTTGGGATACATTTCTTAATCTCAAAGCATGCCATGATTATTTTTGCAACCAGCTTAATTAAATTAAATGACATTGCGTAATTATTTCCACAAACGAAAATAATAATTAAGCTATATTATTATACTAAATAAATGAAACTTGTGAGGCAACATGTACTTGCTTCCGGATTTAGTAAGAAGTCTACTTCGAAATGTCACTTATGAATTATGATTATATTTAAGTTAAATTAAGTACTTCTGAATAATAAAAAGCATTAATTAACTTAATAAATACAAAGTTTTATATTAGAACTTTTTATCCAATAATTTTATTAATGACTATGTTACGTATACATTAAAATCAATCATCAATATAAAATATATATTAAAAATAAATTAAATTATATATTAATAATTAATTTTAATGATTAATTTTAATATACTAATAATAATATTTTTGCTCTA
>NC_029786.2:106258821-106261603 GCF_000816755.2 Arachis ipaensis | reverse complement strand
TATATATATGACTTTCATCATAATCATAATTATAAATTAAAGTTGACGGTGAGAATCGAAATTGCATGCATGACTCCACCACCCCTTTATAATTTATATAATATTTAGAATAATACAGCTATTATTTTGCAATGACGCATAGCTATTAGTAAAGCCAAAAACTAAAACTTTATTCTGAAGGATCAATTAATTTATTAAAATGCAAAGAAAATTTGAAAAACATAAATAAGATCCAAACTAAACACAATTCATCAATAGTTCTAGCAGTGATCAAAATCCGATCCGAATCTAAAGCATATTTAATTTTAGGTTTAATTACTCTGTTAGTCCTTATAGTTTTACAATTTTTTTTTAATTAGGTCCTTATATTTTTTTTCTTTCAATTGAGTCCTTATACTAAATTTTTTTTAATTAAGTTCCTACACTTTTTTTTTCTTTTATTTAATTTGAGTTCCTGTACCAAATTTTTTTTATTGAATCTCTATAAAATTAAATCAATTACTGCTAAAAGGGACCTAATTGAAAAAATAATTGCTACAAAACCCAATAAAAAGGAAAATAAGTATAAGGACCTAATTAAAAATTTCGCAAAACTATAAAGATCAATAGAATAATTATATTTTATCAGGTTTAAGTGTATTATTTTTTATCCGGTATTTTTTTTTTAGTTTAAATTTAATTAAACTAAATTTAAACTCGGTCTAATCTGACTTATGTACACCCTAATCATTAGTTTAATATATGATTAATTTCTTATATAGTGTTCCATGCACACGTGTGATTGTGCAAGTACACATTATTGTCACATAAATCCAATCCAAAATTCCAGACAAATAAAGAAAGGCAAAAGAGAAACTCTCATTTTGATACATATATTAATTTATAAAATTACAAAATAATGTGGAGACAATTTCCTTTATTTTTTTTTGGTGGTGTAGGGGAGACAAAATAATTTAAAAAAAGAAACAACCATGGATGAGGTTGACAAGGTACCTAATATCGTCCCCAGCACCTCTTTGGATCCAAGTCACTTTGAATTTGATTGCTGAAGGACTTAAAAGAAATTGTTTACACTCAATTTTGTCCAATTAGGGTTTTAGTTTGTTTTTATTTCGTTCATGTCTTCTTTTTGGTGAAATTTTTATTTAATTAATTTTTATATAGAATGGTAAAAAAATATTATTTTTAATTAAGAGTAGTTAGAGGTCAAGTCTAAAAAATTTATTACTGTGGGTTCATGTGTTTGAAACTTTGAAATGTTTGTGTGATTTTATTCATCATTTGACCTGTACCAAACATAGCTTTAAAAGGCAATTTGATAATAGTAGAATTTGTCATAAAATATTATAGATGACATTTTTACTTATTATCGATGTTTGTCAACTAAAGTGAAATCTTTTTATTTGGTAGGTAAATTAGGGTAATTAAAAAGGTCAAACAAAACAAAAGCAAACCACAAGCTAAATCTAGAGAGAGATTAAATTAAAACAAGCTATATGCACATGCTAATCCATTGTATTTTAATTTCCTAATTTTTTTATTTCTCCTTATATTTTTTTAATATAATCTAGTATGTTAATGACTAATTTAATTTCTTAAGAATCAGACTTCTATATTTAAAGATTTGTTATTAATTAATGAACTACTATATGTATAAAATAAAATTTAAATTTCTAACACTTATTTAAAGGAATAAATAAATTAATCATAGAAGTTTTACTGTAGTTGCTTATAATAGAAAAATAGTACAAATAAAAAAAAACAAAAAAATATATTTATTACTCTAAACCAACGATCGGTGAGTCTTGAAACACAAGTAACAAAGAAAAAATCTTACATTACAAATTTTACTAAATCTAAGACTGAATTACTGAATCACAATGCTTAAACTCTTAACTAACTTATTGAACTCTATTTATATACAATATGTATATATTAGTTAACAACACTGTATAAGCTACCCGAATTTGTTAACCATTAATAATACTTGTTGAGTCATTCTTTATTGTGACCTCATCCTTTAACTTGATCTCAGCCTTAATAACTCCCTATATCTCAAGTTCAAGTTGCATTTAGATACAACTTTAAACTTGAGTTTAAGTCTGTCAAAAATTGCAAATGAAAGGAACTTTGTCAAAATATGAACAATTTGTTCAATTCCTGTATATGCACAAGTTGCAATGTATTATTATTCTAAACCTTCTCTCTCCCTACTTGAGTATTTAACTGAAAATATTTAGTTTTATCATATAAAATTGAATTTGCAATTAGAAAGACAGTACTCATGTTACTACAAAAGATGGTGGGAATTGTGGACAGTGCAAATTTGAATTCACTCAATAGATTTTTTGCCCATTTAATTTCGAATTTGAATTCTTTAAATTTTGAATTTCATTTTAGAGGATAAAATTTAATCTCTTTCTATTTATTTCATAGGTGAGACAAAAAAAAAATATGAGAGAGAAATTATTTAAAGATAAAATATCAAACTTTATCCTTTAAAATAAAAAATTAAAATTTAAAAGATCCAAATTTTTTAATTTCTATTTCACAAGCTACTAAATTGCAAAACACTGCCTCAGTAGAAGATGATTTAGAAATTAGGGCTGTACATGGAATCGAATGAAGTCGGTTCGCCTTGATTTGAATCCAGCCCAAAATAATGATCGAGTCTATATATAAATTTAGGACCGAAAGAGTTTTAATTTTCTAATATTTTAACAAAAAATTATAAGATATTAATATTTTTGTCATGAAACTATTTATCTCAATAGATTAAATT
>NC_029786.2:106256599-106258748 GCF_000816755.2 Arachis ipaensis | reverse complement strand
AAAATATGGAAAATAAATTAAACACCAAATTAAATAAGATCGATTATAATAATTATATACAAATATTAACTGACTACTATTTTTTCTTGCATTTATTTTATATATAAATCAACACTACTAAACGACTCTTTAATATTTCACTAAAATAATATAGTCTCCTAATATCTCCCATGACTACAAATATTATCTTAATTAAGTATGTCAAAACATTAGAAATAGAAAAAAACATTTTGATAGAAACCTACCCCCCTAAAAAAAAAGTAAACACCTAATTTGGTTTTGTCCATTTGTATGAAGGACAAAGTGATTTTTGTCCAAAAAAGAGGGACACTTCGACCCTCAACTTTTTTATTTTGGGACAATACGGTCCCTCTTTTAAAAAATTCACTAAATAATAATAACAATTAGTTTTGTGGGAAGTTTTATTTGTATTTTGTGGGGTTTTAAACCCCCATAAACTATTAATAACTTTGTTTTTCAAAAATTTCTTCCTCAATGGTGGTTAAGTAAAGAAAAACCATTGATAAAAATAATGTCACAAAAAAAAGTAATTATAGTACAATACTTTTTAAAAAAAAAAAATAACATCGAATAAAAAATGAAAGAAGAGAACTTTAATGTTGATAATATTGGTATTAGTGATGATGATGGTAAAGGAGATAATGATGATGATAAAGTATAGTTACACAATAAAAATAATAGAGGTATGAGTGATAATAATGAGGATGAAAAAGATAATGGTAGTAGTGGTAGTAATTGGTTATATTATTGAAAAGATTTTTGTGGGGTTTAAAACCCCCACAAAATACAAATAAAATCCCCATAAAACTAATTTTTATTATTATTTATTGAATTTTTTAATAGAGAAACCATATTGTCCCAAAATAAAAGGTTAAAGGTTAAAGTGTCTCTTTTTTTTTTTACAGAAATCGCTTTATCCTTCGTAAAAATGGACAAGGAATAGAATTGGGTCTTTACTCCTAAAAAAAATAAAAAAATTCTACAAATAAAGCTGCAGTGCTAGTCTATTTTTTAGTAATTAATAGAATATGATGAAATAGTGAAGTCCACAGAAAAAAAGGGAAGAAAATCACATTAGCACTAAATAAAAGGGGAAAGTGAAAACCATTGAAAATAACGGGTGAGAAACTATGAAGGATGGTAGCCACAAACAAAAGGGAAAAAACGTGTCTATGGTGGACCCAAAGAAAGCTACATACAATCACAATTCACAAATTATCACTCACCCCTTTGCCTTTCGGAATAAAAATATTCAAAAGTAATGTCACAAGAGGTTTTTTTTAATAAATATAATTTTATATTGTAACTTTGTTTTTTTTGTAACATTGATATTTTTTTTAGTGATTAATAGTGACGACAGTCCAAACCGTTGCTACTTGCTACTACCCTACCTTCTATGTGAGGGAACCAATATAGATTTTTCATTTTTGAATTTTGAATACACACATGTAAATATAAAAAATGTATGTCATTTTAATTATAACTCATTAACTAATTAGTATAACAGTTTAGATTTCATTAGTTCTAATCTTATTAATCCAATAAGTTACTTCAATGGATAAAAACAGTTGGGTAGCATTTATAAATTGAAGGTTACTAATTATAAGACCAAACATTACAAAAAAATAACAAATTATCGATAAAATGATCAACATATTTTGTTTCTTTTATCGCTAAATTTTTATTTATCAAGGATTTACCGACAAATATCTACATTGATAAAAAAATTTGTTGGTAATATTTTACCAATAATTTTTCTGCGAGTAAATTATAGTCAAATTTTGTTTTTTTGTCAATAAATTTTTTTTTATAATTGACTTATAGATTTGACTAAAGTATCAAATTTTTTGACGAATTTTTTTCATCAGTAATAAATTTTTATTTTATCAACGAATTTTTCTTGAATAATTGAGTTACAAATTTATCAAAATATCAAGGTTTTTTTTTTTTCATAAAATAGCATCGGATTACTTTTTTTATTTATTTTTCTTTGCCAAATAAACCTGCATTCATACACTATAACTATGAATCATCCAAAATTTAATAAATGACTTCTAATACATTCTATATACTTCCCTTATTTATATACAATTGAATATTTAGAAATTAAATTTGTAACGATAAACAT
>NC_029786.2:106251866-106254310 GCF_000816755.2 Arachis ipaensis | reverse complement strand
TTTGTTTTTTTGTCAATAAATTTTTTTTTATAATTGACTTATAGATTTGACTAAAGTATCAAATTTTTTGACGAATTTTTTTCATCAGTAATAAATTTTTATTTTATCAACGAATTTTTCTTGAATAATTGAGTTACAAATTTATATCAAGGTTTAAGGTTTTTTTTTTTTCATAAAATAGCATCGGATTACTTTTTTTATTTATTTTTCTTTGCCAAATAAACCTGCATTCATAACTATGAATCAACATTATGATTTTATTTGTGATATTTATTCTCAAAGATATATACTTTTATGGGTTAAGTACGATTTTGGTTTCTAAAGTATAGGTTGAAAATTTTTTTTGTTCCCAACCTTTTTTGTATACAAAATTGTCCCTAAAGTTTAAAACTAAGTTTTAAAATCGTCTTTTTTACTTAAATCTTAAAATTTTGGACCAAATTAGCCATGATAAAAAAATATAAAATAAAATAAGAGAAGGAGAGTATTTCTACTCCTACGAAAGGAGAATGGAAGAAAAAGAAGAAGGGAAAAGAGAAGAAGAAGAAGAAGCTATTCACAATCTACTTCTGCCTCCGTTTCCGCCGCCAAAAATTTAAAACTAAGTTAAACCTTAGGAACCCTTTTGTATGCAAAAAAATGTTAGGGACAAAAAAAAAATTCGACCTATATCTTATAAATTAAAATCATACTTAACCCTTAAATATATATTATAATATCATATTAAAATCAAGTGCATATTTAACTTATTTTTCCAAAAATCTACAATACATGAACATTTTTCTAACAAATTATAAAAGCTATATATATAAACAAAAATCTAAATTATTATAATACAATCCCAGCTCTAGAAGATGTTAATATATATAGCTATAAATGGCACAATCAAATAATTATATCTTTCATTATTATATACTAATATTCAAATTTTCAAATAAAACTCCATACTAATTTATATTTGATGATATGATTAAATATAATACTATTAACTAATTATGTAAATTTCCTGTCTCAATTGATCAAAAATAGAAAAATTATATATAATATTATATTTTTTGGACAATGTGAATGTACTAATTATCAAAAGACAAAAAGGAACAGCCAGGTATGACTAAGAAATCCTGTGGGGATGTCATTGATAGGATCATAGTATTATCCGTTCAAACTGCAACAAATGCTTCTAATTTGAACTAACCACTACTATAAACAAATGATAATTATTTAATAATTATTTAACTTTTTCTTTATATATATGCTATTAGATAGTGTTTGTTTTTAGAGATTGGAATTGAAATTAGAAGACTAAGACTTAGTATTGTATTTGGTGGTTAGAAACTGAAACTAATATTTCGGTTTCGAAACACACAATTTTAATTCTTTCAGTATTTTCGGAAAGTGAAAACATAGAAGACTGGAATTTTTGATAATGGAGACTGAAGTTTTAATAATATTTTTTCTTAAAATAAAATACTCTCCTTTAACTTTCTAAATTTTAAATTTACCTCTCAATCACCATATTTATTTTAAACTAAATATAACTCACTCTCAATTTATTTTACACCAAATACGATACAGAGACTTAATTTTGTCTCTCACTCTCAATCTCTCAGTATCTATCTTTTTTCTAAACGCAGTCTTAGAGATTAATTCATACTGAATTCAAATGTTATTTAAAAATTTGACTAATAAATTAATACATACATATTTTTATAAATTGTTAAATTTGATTGGACGACGTTCGTTAATAATGTATGTAAAATAATTTTACATCCTTAAAGAAAATTAATTAGGTAAACTCTTAAATGATTAATGAAATGAATTTTTTTTTTAAAGAAACTTGTTTGTTATTATATGTTCCTACTTCCTAACCCTAATTTGTCGTCATGTTATAAAATAAGCCGTCTAACTTTTCAATGTAGATTGAGCTTTCCGTCCAAATAGTTAACTTTTTGTTCATTTTATTAAAATATTGGATAATCATATATATGTATGGTTTTTTAATTTACAAGCATTGATATTTTTGGAGCATTTTCTTTGTCTTATATAGGTTTAGGGTGAAGCACTACTCTCCCACCAATGTGTGAGTCTATATCACTATGGCAATAAAAATAAATAAATAAAGTTAAGCACCTAATATTTTCTATTGTGGGTTAATCTCTAAGCTGTCATCAACATTAATCAATTAATTTAATTTTTGACCTACCCGACAACACTATCTAGTGGATTTTTTCTGGTTTGGTAATGACGAAGATAATTAACTTAAAATTCGTTACTTGTTCTTAGGACAATTGATTATCAGAAGAGACTGAAATTTCTTTTGAAAGATGTTATGTATATATGGTGTAAATTTTGGCGTTAATTATAAAATGTTTTTGATAAAAATATTACTTTAAAAGAAAAATCGATTGAACAATATCATAATTTATTATATATAGATAAATTGC
>NC_029786.2:106248684-106251792 GCF_000816755.2 Arachis ipaensis | reverse complement strand
ATTCGGATAATCCATTTCAATTATTAGTTTTGGACGCATATATTGATATATGTAATTGCCAATGAGTAATAGCTCAAATAGCATAGACTTCCCATACTCAATTAAGAGATCGCGGGTTCGAGTCACATATCTTTCCAAATTTTTGCCAATGAGTAATAGCTCAAATGGCATAGTCTCCCCATACTCAAATAAGAGGTTGCGGGTTCGAGTGTAAAAAAAAAAAAATATTGATATATGTAATTAGTTTTTTTCTTTTTTCAAATTAATTTTGTTAGAATCAGGTTGAGCTTAATTAACCTCACTAACCTGCTGCAGATTCGAGACGGCACTGCAACATTTGTCAAAATTCTTTAATTTCTTAATCTATGTGGATCTATCATTTACGTAATCTAATTAAGCGGAGAAAAGTAAAAGAAATAATAAAATAACTGCATATATATGCCAAAATTCTAAAGCAAATTAAAAGTTACGTATATGATGATCATTACATAAATTATTGTGTTTGTTTCGGAAAATAAGATAAAATAGAACACTAAAAAATAAGNNNATTATCTTTAATTAATTAACAATGAAAAAAACTTGTCACGTTAACAAAAAGATTATTGGCCTAAAGTATAAGTACTTTTGTACGTATTATTTAAGTATGGATACATAGAAGATACCTTTTTTTTTTTCTAATTTAGATTGAGTCACTTCAATGCTAAATACCTAATTTTGATGAGAACCTATAAAATTGATATATACTCAATTATTTATCCTTTTAGTCACTTTATTCCTTTGCCCTACATTTGAAGTCTATATATGTATATGCAAGTAGCCATGGAAATAAAGGTGCCAATGGAATAAATCAGAGATGTTAGGAGGGATTGTTGCTTTGACTAATTAAAGAAAGGAACATATTCTTTGAAGGAAACTGCTAACAATAAAATCTTCATTAGTACCCCAAAATCTTGTGAGGCTAAGAGATATGCATCAATTTATACGATTCAGTTTTAATTGAATTAATTAACTGAAGGATCATACTAAATTAAAGAAACAATATAATGATTGAGGACAAAATGTTGCTATAAAAAGTAGATTGGCTAAAAGAATATAAACCAAGAAACATATATATAGAAGAGTAGGGCAAAACTAATAAGGCAGTTGATCATCATCATCAAAATTGAAATTTAAAATTGTATTAAAAGTTGATTAGCTCATCATAAGGACAATATCAAGTATATATTCTCTCTCTCTCTCTCTCTCTCTC
The DNA here is from genome assembly GCF_000816755.2 of Arachis ipaensis. Taxonomy (NCBI): domain Eukaryota; kingdom Viridiplantae; phylum Streptophyta; class Magnoliopsida; order Fabales; family Fabaceae; genus Arachis; species Arachis ipaensis. The sequence goes on along the minus strand of NC_029786.2, from coordinate 106,250,543 downwards.
TCTCTCTCTCTCTTGTTAAAAAATAAAATTCTCAATCTAAAATTTTTCGAATACCAATTTGAATGCATAAGTTATAAAATTAAAAATATAAATTTATTTGTATAGTAATCTTCGCTTACATGTCAATATATATCGTTATGTAATTAATTCATGTATTAAATTTTTTTTTATCACCACCATATAGTGTTTAATTTGCATTAATTACTTATTTAATAGCGGTTATACCAACTCTTGTTAAAAATGGCCACAAAATTTTTTGCACGCTTTAAGAACGGTAATCTACCAAATATCACAATTTTATTTTTTGGTTTACCCAAACGGTATCCCTAAATCCAATAGGTTAAGGACTAATCCGTCGCAGATCTAAGTTCCATTTAAGGGTCTGTCACTAGTCAATGAGTTACTGCATGCACAAGGCGGGGTTTAAACTCCCAATACTTATTTAAGCGGACGAGTGAGCTGACCCAAGTTGGTTTAAATATCACAATTTTATTTAGTGTGGTTTAAAACCACCACAAAATCCTTAAAAATTACATAAAATCATGTTTTTCTTGTAGCACTGATTCAAAACTCATAAAATCATGTATTATTTATATCAACAGCTAACAATAACATACATTAATTAAAATTAAAAAAAAAAAAGATATCCATTTGTTTGTTTATCACGTAATTAAATTGCCAAAATCTTTAATATTTCAATAACATTTAAAATAGTATGTAACATTAATTATTAATTACTTATATTTAGTTTAAGTAAAAATCTTGAGGCATGCACATAAACTACTATATATATGCATGGCTTCAAATTAAAGTTCAAATAATAATCCATGGACCAGGGCTATAAGCACACGTTGCGTTAGGTTCAAGTTAATTTAAAATGTGGAAGCCGTTGAAAGCAACACCCACTAATGATATCTGAAAAACCAAATAAGAACACAACCCAATAATCTAAGAGAAAGGGACAAAGTTTAAGGGCAGCCAGAAAACAAAATACAAAATACAAAAAAAAAAAAGAATAAAAATAAATTATAAAGAAAAAGCCAATATTGATAATCCAATAGGACAAGCCATGTAGTGTTTTAAAAAAAATGGATGTTCTATTATATTATTCTTCCAAACCATGCCAACCATGCAAATTAGACAGTCAAACCCTAGCTGGAGAATAATTTTGCCAACCCAACAACCTAGAATTGGAAATTTCAATAAGAGAATATAAAAAAATGTTACTTATAAATTCTATCAAATTAATTAAGCATTGCATCATTCCCAAAAAAAAGGTAATTGGTTCGGTTCAATAATCCAAATTAATCATTATTATATAAATAAATATGCACAGTAGTAATGCATCATCAGCTAGCATGACTTCAATTTGAGATAATATTGAAAATATTCTTTAAAATTTTGAATTATTAGAAATTTTATGATATATTGTATATTATTTTTAAAATACATAATCATAGAATCTATCGCATTTTAATTATTTCATTTATCAATTCATACGATTTTGTTAAATAATATCAATTAATTATGGGAGGTTTAATTATTTCATTTATCAATTCATATAATTAAAAAAAAGGTTTTGAGAAAGTTCTACTTAAATGATGATATTGTATTAGTTATTTGTTATTTGGGTATCATCAATCATTAAAAAAAAATTAATATAGAGTTTATTATTCATTAATTAACAAGAAATTACTAATTAGTTTATTAAGATGTGAATTACTTCCTATTTTGGCAAGTTATTATTTTGTAACTTATCAAATTATGAAAAATGACAGTAATATTAGTTAGGAATACAATAAAAAATCAGTCCAAATAGTTTAAATTTATTTTTTATTATTTATTAATTCTAACAACAA
>NC_029786.2:106243424-106248659 GCF_000816755.2 Arachis ipaensis | reverse complement strand
TAAATAGTTAGATAGGTTTATTATTGATATTATTAATTTGTTGATAAAACACATATATATACCCATCATTGAAACATTGGTTCTCATTAACAAGCATAAAATTAAATATCATATAAATAAATAAACAAATATAATAAATAGTGGACACCATTATGGTATCATTATTATTCACTACAAAGTCATGAAAACCACCAATAATAACACCACCAAACGGAACACCAATTAAACAATTTGAATTGAAAGGTACACACCAAAGTTAGAATAGAGAATAGGATCAGTGTATATATGTAACAAAATATTCTTGTGGCTATACATTATTTATATGGCCCATTCAATTAACCAATAAGCTAAGGAACCAAAGCATATATTATATATTATGGGCATTATTTTCATGACTTTTCAATTTCATTCATTCACTCACTCCCTAAACTTTTGATTTTTTTTTGGCTTTAGCTTTCAATATATTGTTACGTAACCTGTATTGATATTGTTCACAAGAACCACACATTCATTTTCTAAAATTATTATAAGGTATGTATGTATCAATATATATATACACTTAGGTATCGTTTGATGGAGAGACAGAAACGAAAAGACTGAGACTGAAAGACAAAGACTAAGAGACAGAGATTGAAATAAATTTCAGTATTCTGTTTAGTACAAAGTGAGAGACAAAAATTAAAATAAGGATGAAACTATTTTAATTTGTACAAAGAGTAAAATTAAAATTAATTAATTGAAATGAGGGTACTTTAGGTATAAAATGTTATTAAAATTTTAGTCCCCTATGTCCCTACTTTTTAGAGGTACTGAAATACTGAAATTTTGAGGATAGAAACAGAAAATTTAGTACAGACCACCCGCTAGCACGATATTGTCCGCTTTGGCACACAAAGCCTCACGGTTTTGCCTTTGACGATAGGGATGATAACTGAAGCCCCCCACACTCACTTGTCAAAATGCATCATGCTAAGAAGAGGTATCCACACCCTTATAAGGCATGCTTCGTTCCCCTCCCCAACCGATGTGGGACTTTACACTACCTTATGTGTGTCATTTATTTGGAGTTAAGAATTTGCCATATATATTATTTATTTTCATTATTAATTTTAAAATTAAATTATTATAAGGTAGAGGTTATTGAGCATCAAATTAATTGAAATGCAAAGAACATAATGATAGATTTTGCTAAGTGGGATATATAGAGAGAGGTCCACACGTTCCCACTTTGTTTTTTTCATCCTATGGAGTTTGTGAAGGAATCCCAGAAACTATGCTTTCCAATTTGAAGACAAATTCCTTTTTCTCTTCCCATAAAATTGTTGGTCTATCAATTCATTGCCATATGCTCATCAAACCCAACATCCATGTGTATCAGAACAATCATAATAATCATGCCCATGTTTAATAACTTTTCACTCTTTGTAAATTACAAGTGAAAATTGTCTGACATGAAATCACATCATTTTTTCTAAAAATTTAAATTGATAAAAAAATAATATGAGTTTTGGAAGAGTTTTAAATGTACTGGAAACACCGATGTTCTAGTTGTTTTAATCATTGATCTGAATTATAAAAAATATATATAATATATATTAATTGAAATCAACTATTAAAACAACTGTACTGGAACACTAATGTTCTCGGTATACTTAAAATTTTTCCCTCATTATAATCATCCATTATCACTATTATTACTATACGAACCACAAAGTTATTGAGTGGCATAGAGAAGTGATGAGAGGTCTTAATAAGTAACATTATTAGATGTGAAACTAAATGAAACCCTATTTTGTTGTGATAGAAATATGACATGATAGGGTTTGACTAATTAAGTTGAAAGGAGATGGAAGAACACTAAGGTTCACATATTAAAACTTTATGTATACATCCACAAGGATGTGTCATGATTGGTTATGGAGAAGTTAAACAACACATTTCATAAAGTGGCAGACCACACTCCTAATTTGAGTGGTCATAAAATATGGAACACGTATGAAGCTTGCTTTATTATTTTGTGTTATGATCAATACTCCAATATCTATTGTTGTGTCTTCTAGAATTTAAAACACTCTCTCAAAGTCAAAGTCTTTAAAAAGATCTCACTCTCAGCATGCATTATGAATTTGAAAACTCAAAGTTAAGGAGTTTTAGACTTTAGTCATTGCATCATGAGAAGATATATAGTTGTTGATGTGATCAAAAGCTTTTTTTTTTTTAATAATTTAATGTTATTTTCAATTTAGAGTTTTGTTTTTATTTATTTATATTTGACATAGATTAATTTTTGTTTCATTTTTTTTCATAAATTAGTAATCAAATGTGGAGTAATGCTAAAAATAATCTTTAAAAGTTCTACTTACTATTCTTACAAGTTTTGTCGAGTTGTTCTGTGAAATCTAAATAATTTTATCTTAATTTGTCGTCTCCCTGAAAAAAGTTATTAGTTTCATTCGATTTGACTTATTTTTTTTAAGATTCTTCTTAATTTTTGACCATACACTATTGGATAAATATTTATTATGATGTCTTATTTTTAGATATCTTTTTATTTTGTTTTTTAATAATTAATGAAATATAACGACAAGAACTGAGCAAAAAAAAAAAGATATATATCTTCAGAAATCGATACTTTTTCTTATCTTTTTGCAAAGAAGGATAAGAATTAAAAAAAAATCAACGAAACCGAAGATAAAAAGATATTGAAAATCTCTTGTAACGATTTTTTTTTTATTTTAGACGATGGAAGCAGCCGTTACAATATATAAAACTTATTATCTTTGAAAAAAATAAAAAATATTATTGTTTGGACACATTCTTAATAATAATAATAATAATAAGGGAAAATCCATTTTCATGATAAATGTTGAAGCAAAACTCCAATAGTAGAGGGACATAAGTTATATCCTTTTATCTTTACCTTTTGGAAGATATTTGAGAGACATATGCATAAATTTTAAAGAGTGTGTCAATGTGTCATTCTTTTATGGTCTCTATATATGTTCATTGGTTTTTTAATCCTTGCCACAGTAATTATGTGTCTCATTCTTAATCTTTTTGGAATATTTGTTAGGCATAATATATATAACTTTATTTCTTTGTGGCTAATCACGCATACTGCCTCCTTTTCATTCCACGAATGCATCTTCTCCAACTTTCACTATAGATTAATAAGAATATTTCATTTCTTCTTTTTATTATATGTTGGATTCAATTTTATTCGTTGAATTATTATAGTCACTAAATTAATTATATAAAGTTATCTTAATCTTGTATGGGTCCCTATTTAATTTGACATATTAAAGGTAAAGGTGGTAAAGATTGAACCTATCATCCCACTTTTCATGCCTATGAATATAATAATATATCAAAAATATTATTTGTATACTAAAATAAAATTGAAGTAGAAAATGACGATTTTATAACATTTTGTAACGTTGAAGATGATTTTAATAAGAAAAAAAGGTCGAGGACAATTTTGATTTTGACCTCAAACCTTAGGGATGAAAAAAGTACTTATCCCTTAAAATTACTAAAATATTTTAGAAATATTTGAAAATTTTTTAATATTATAATTATATGTAGCATAAAATTCACCTAATAATATAATATATGTATATATGTATATGGATATTTTTACTCCCAAGGTTGAAAAGGAGATATTTTTGGTGGAAACTTTATTTACTATTGAGTATTGTGGGTGACAAGACAAGTCTAGAATGTGCAACACAGCATAATATAAGGTGTGGGCATTGTCAAATTGTCATCACAAAATCGGAATGAATATCTTGAAGCCATAATATTTGGTATTGCCTATAGTTGACTCAATGGATGCAATTCCTCCATGGATATAAAAAGTAACCAGATTCTATGTTTCTTGGTGGGTCTTGAAAAATGATGAACAACAAAGAACATGCCCATGTGATCAAAATGCCTCTATGGATTATATGTTCCTAATGTTTGATCAAATTATTTTTTGGAATTTAAAGTTTGCATTGGAATTTATACCTACTGAGTTGTTAGATTATTTAATATGGTTATTTTTATATATTTCAAGTTAGTGATTTTTTTATCGGCTAAAATTTTTAGAATGAGTGGTTTTATAATATATTATCAGAGCTCTATGATCGAAAGATTTAGAGTTCGATCTTTGATGAACCCAAAAAAAAAAAAAAAAAAATAACATAAGACAAATAAAGAAGAAAAAACAAAAAGAAAAATGTTAAAAATATAATCATTAATGTTGTCAATAATATCATAGATATAACTTATAATCATTAATGTTGCCTTCTCCTATCAATTTAAATTTTTTGGGATAAATGATTTCATAATATTTTAAAATTTTTCTACCAAATACTCTTAGAATACAAAAATCGAACATTTAAAAAAAATAACTATTTTTTTACAATATTAAATACATAAAAATGAACCATATATTGTGATTTGAAATGATACGTTATTTTTTTGGTTATGAAAACGTATATTGTGTTCAAGAAATATACATATTTTTTGGGTGATGAAGAAACATACATTTTAAAAACTATAGATAAATAAAAAAATATTTTAGCCCGGTCCACAAATTTAATAGACATGGGCCTAAATGAGTTGAAGTGACCCATCTTTAGGTTTTGTGTCAATTTGTTTCTTATCAATCCTTGCCACATTAATTATAGTCCCTCTATTTTGTGGTTGAATTATATAAATATCTATATTAATTAATTAAATATTCGGTCAATATGAATAAATCTTTTGTACATAAATTTATAATACGATTCATCTCCTTGATGGATATATTTCTCAATCAAAGATTTTCGGTAATCTTTAAGTAGTGATGGCCAAATATTTTTTTTTTAAACAAATCATATTTTCAACAAATAAGAAAAACTATATATATAAGAGGCTAGTTGGGTTTAATGAAACAATATGATAAGTTGATGTTTAGTTTCCACCAATTAACTTCATATTTACTCAAATAACTTTCTTCTCTGCACAATCTGAGGTCAGCCATTGAAGCCGAAGGTATTAATGTTCTTATTTTTATTTTATTTTCAAAATTTACATGAACTTTAATTTATATGTGAAAGCTGTTTATCTTTTTTGCTATTATCTTCTTTCTTGTTTTCCTTCTTGTTTTCGTTTATCTACAAGACATGTTGTAGCTATGAATGATTTCTTAATTTTCTTTTTTGTTAGATTAAAATAAGATATATAATAATTCTTCTCTGTATTTATTTC
>NC_029786.2:106233545-106243268 GCF_000816755.2 Arachis ipaensis | reverse complement strand
CATATTATGATTAATAATGATAATATGTTTAATATTTTAGAATATTTTCTTAATTTCAGATGGGTCGTGGAAAAACGGTCTATGAATGCATCAAAAACGAACGAGAACGTAAAATTTCTTTCATGCAAAGAAAAGATGGAATCATGAAGAAAATTTCAACATTTTCAAAGTTATGTAAAGTTGAAGCTTGTCTAATTGTTTATGGAGATGATTCTTCTCGACCAATGACTTGGCCACAAGAACATTCAAAGGTGCAATCCATCATTAAAAAGTACGAGGTTCAAAAGAATAATGAGACACACCCCATAATCTTTGATGAAGAAGAATTTTTCAAGAACAAGAAGATCATGATTGAAGCCGAGATTTCTAAATTGAGAAAGAAGGTATTCAAACTCAAATATCCTACCATGGATCCAATCTTTACTACCTTAGATGGGAACCAATTGATGGAGTTCATTGCTTTGGTGAACACTAAAATTAAAGCTTGTAAGAAAAGAATTGACATGTTGAAGGAGAGTAATCAAGATAATGGTAGCAACTTCAATGTTGACCAAAATCAAAGTCAACTCAATTTCATGAACAACATTTCTAATCATGATTATGCTCTTCATCATGATAATTTGGTATATCAAACTCAAAACCCTAAGTTTGATCCAAATGTTACTTATTTTGTGGCAAAGAACAATGGGATGATCATGGATTCTATTAGCCAAGTTAATGTGTCTCTAGATTGTTCTACTACAAATCAAGTTGCGATTATGAATTCTAAAGAAAAGAATGTTATTGTGGATTCTACAAATCAAATCAGTGAAGATGGTGATCTTATTAATTGGGATGATTTTGTTGAGGTTGAGAATTGGATTGATCAACTTCAATATGAGACTGATTTAAAAGAGATTCTTTCTCATCAATCTCAGAATGTGCCACAATCTTCACAAATCTTGCCACCAATAACAATGGATGGATTTTTGGCTGATGAGAAGAACAATGACCACCAATTTCAACCATTCAACATGTAAATGAAGTAGACTAGAGTTGCAAATTGAAATAAATATAGTTCTAGTGTTTTTTTTGTTCTTTTTATTTGTTTATATTCTCTTAATTTAGCAAGTATGTTATTAACAGTGTTGACTTTGACTCATTTATATAAATATTTATAATTTCGATCAACAATTATATTTTGATGATAGTATTATATATTCAAAGTCAAGATGTTTTCACTATTTTAAAGCAAATCATTTTTTTTTTTGTTAACAAACCATATATTTTCCTAGCTGCAAATTTATTACCAATTTTTTTGATTTTTTATCATATTTTTTGGATCTGATTAAAGATACACACTTTCATATAAAAAAGCCCAAGACTTTGAACCCAGAAATTAAAATCCTAATTGAACAAAAAAGAGGAACAATTGCTCTCACTGTTCTCACTCACATTCCCATAACCAAACGAGCAGCAAAATCAGAGAAAACACCATTCCTTTCTTTCTCGGGTCCCCACCTTAAAACCTTTCATCACCTCCTTCTCCTTCTTCTTCTTCTTCTTCTTCTTCTTCAGCTGACAGATACAAAGGACCGAAGCCAAAACGCGACTTCCTTGCCCACTGGGTATCCAAAAACGACGACGTCGTTGCACCCTCCTTATATACGTTGGTGCTGCCTCCCTCTTCACCGTCCTCCTCAATCGCGCCCTCTCCCGCATTGCTCCCGTCGCCGATCCCGGCAGGTGATATCCATTATTTTTCACCTCCAATCTCCATCTCTTAGTGTCTTATTTAATCAATGAAAATGTATTAATTAATTTTAAAACGGAAATTGAGCTCCGTAATTGAGGGTTTTAACTTGAAATTGGTTGATGTAATGTCGAGGAATGAAACAATCCAAACCCTCATCTAACTTACTTTGAAATTTCTAATTTTCTAGCTGATCATGTTTAGTTTAGAGCCTTGTGTTTGATTTTCCGTCAATTATAAGTGAGAAAGTTTTTTCTTTGGTTTTCTATGGCTACAATCATGGCGTCTTTTATTCATCCATTTTAGTGGTATTAGCCAATTATTTTTACCGGTCCCGGATTTTACCTTTTAACTATCACGACGGCGACCACGCTCCCACCGTCTAGGGATAGTCACAATGGAATGTTAAAAATCAGGGAGGGAGAAGATTTTTTTGGGGTTTGGTTCGGGTGGGTTGGGGTTGTGGGTTTGGGTAGGGTTTTCGGGTTTAGCCCAGGACAAAAACGACACTCAAAATGGCAAAAATATTCCAAAAATAAAAACATAATTACATAATACCGCATGCATAGTTCATTAGTTCTGCTTTGGAATTTTACTCCTGGAGAGGGAGTGATAATCACAGCGACAGAGAGGGGTAGTTTGAATTGGGAGGCCGGTTCGGGCGGGTTCTGGATCGGGTCTGTTCCGGATTGTGGGCCGGGTGTGTCTGGCCTTCACCGTGTCCAAGAGAAAAAACGCTATTTTGATTTTCTCTCCTCACTGCACTGAAAGTAGCAGCAACAGCAGCATAAACATCATAAAAAAGCGTTTTTTTTTTCTCCAGGGTGGTGAAATCCTTCGCTATTATTATGGGTTTGACGAATTTCGTGCTGACGGTGGCTGGTGTGAGTGCGGTGGTGCTTCTTCTAAGGAGCGACGTGAAGCAATCTGCCAACATATTCAGGCGCAACGTTAAGCACATCCGTAACTGGCTCGAAGAAGAAACAGCTGCTTCTTCCAAGTGAGTCCCTTTTTCCCATTTTTTCTCTGATTTCCATCTGGGTACTTGTTTATTCTCGTCAAGTTTTGATCTTGTGTTCTGGGTTGCTTCTGTTTTTAGTTTTTCGGTTGATGGTTTTGTTGTTGAAATTTTTCGTTTTTGGGGAGTGTTAGGGTTTACGGTTTAGGAGTGGGATTTGGATAACATAGAGTGATTGGTTGGATATTGGAATTCTGAACTTGGAAGCTTATGTTTATGGATTATGTTATTTTGTGTTCAAAGTTAGCTTATATTTGATTGTAGAGAGTGAAGTTCTATCATCCTTTCATAGAGGGAAAAATTGATACATTGCATTGATTTTCAATACAACGTTGTATTTTATTATTAATGAAAAAAAAGATGTTGGTTAGTATTGGGTCGATAAGGCAAATACACAAGGAAAAATATTGGTCATATTACATCTTCATTTAAAGGAATTTTACTCCTAAAAAAATTAGGTGGAGAAGGCTAAGCTTTGGCCTGGAGTAGTGAATGGTATGGCGGTTCGGAAATCCGACCTTGCGGGTGAGGTTTGTCTAGTAATCAGCTCACTTTTGCTTAGCTAACTACATTTATGTTAAAATCTGCTTATATTGAGAAAGCTAGAAAGAATTGGTGTCGCTTATCGTAAGTAATCATGCCTAAGGCTAAGGGTCTTGGATTTTGATGGTACTAGCATTGTTAGCATATGGATGACTAACTATGGTTGTGTTAGAATATGTTCCTCTAACCTTTTTGTTTTTCTCTCTTTAGGGACTGTTACTTGTTTATGATACATTACAATGGTGTCGTTTTGATTCGTGTAGTTAGCCCTAGATACAACGGGAAAGAGCTTTCTCTGTAATGCATTTTTTATTTCTAGAGCTACTGCTTTCCCACTTTGAGAAGTATATTTGATCCGAGTGTTTCTCTTGATGGAAAACTGCATGTTTAATTGGTAGTAAGACCAAAAACAACAGTGTCGAAGATTGAAATCTAAGTATCATAATATAAATGAATTGGATCAATGCTATTTTCCAAATAAAACACCTAATCCAGAATATGTCGGGGAACATACCATGAACTTAGCTTTGATTTATTGACTTGGTTGTTAAGCAACTACTGTTAGAAATAAAGGGAACTTGGTGCATAGGACTCTGATCTGGTGGATTTAGGGAGAGTAGATATTTGTTGCCTTATTCTTTTGTGTAGAGAGGCTATTTCTAGGATTTGAACCCATAAATAAATACTACTAGAAATAAACTTAGAACTATTGATTTGGTTATTAAATTAGTAAGTCAAAATGTATGTTATGAATCTACCAGAAAATAATTTGATGGCTTTTTTGTGATTTGGAATTGCACTTCAAAGCATGTTTGTCCTAAACCTTAAACCTAAACTTGTATATCTTCATTTTTTTTTTTTCTTCTTATATTGCAACGTTGACATAGGCGATGCTTATTTATTCTGTCGATTATACATAGATTTAACAGATTTTTCAGATTGTAATATGTTCTTGCAATCCTTTTTTCAGGGAAATGCAGAAATCTGCAAAAGAATTGGAATCAAAGGTGCCTCCGAAAGAGACTCCTAAGGAGGACAAGCAGTAGATCTTTATGCAAAGTGATGGAGTTTGTTTAGTGCAGTTGTTCCTTTTTTTGTTTCCCTTATACACTGGGTTCTTATGAATGCATGTTTTTTTGTTACTAAAATGGATTCATCATCTATGTCTGTTGATATAAAGTATGAACTCTTTCAGACCCATGTTTTCTCAATCTCATATATACATATCCATCAATAACAAATTCATAGTTATTCCACATTTCTACATTCCCATTTAATTTTAGCAGATTTGTTTTTGAATTGAATGACCATTTCAGGATGTTGATTTAAGTAAATCTATGTACCTCCAAAATGAAGAGCCGTAGTAACGGTTTCGCCGTCCCGTTATCTGTGATCTTTCTGTCTCGAGTTAGGAGCCAAACACTACCTTGTTGGCACCATAGTCAAAATCAAAATTTTGAATTAGTTTTGATGTAACAATAAGATTGCTATGTTTAACTTTACATTACTTGAAATGCATGAGTTAATCTTAGAAACAGAGACTCTACTTGCTAGTTGCAAGAGTAAGGTTGCATTTATTGTTAATGGTGTTATTGTATAGGGGTTTTATTTTTGGCTCCTAATATAGAGTTTGTTGAAATCACAAATACAGAAATATCAAAAGACAATGTCACTGTCATTTTTTCTTATTGTCTCAGTAGAAATTTTGTTTATTTTTATGTTTTTCTCATTAAAGAATGATATTTATGAGACGATTATCAAACAATCTTAAAGTTTAAATAATAATAATAATAATATATAATAATCTTATATTTTGTAAAGTATAACACTAACTTCTCTTATAAATATAAACAATAACAATATTGATTAGTATAGTAAATCAAAGAATATTATGTGTACTATTATTTAACATTATTATTGATCAATATTATATATTGCAAAAGTTCTAACTAGTGCGTATAGACAATGATTAAGAATTTAAGATTTCAAAATGATTTTATTTATTTAATAATTGATATCAATATTTTATATATGACAATTGGTATTTGGTAGGATTTTAATCATCTTCATTTCAACAACTACAAATTAATAATAATAAATAAAAATAAAAAAGTTAAAGAATCAATGTAAAAAAATATTCTCTTTATCCACCATGGTTCCACTACAATAAAACATCTCTTTTCTTTTCTCTTCTTTCATATTACAAAGCAAACAAACGAACAAGGTTGTTTCCTCTGCTTCTCCAAGGTAACTAACTATCTCTAAATGCTTATCTCTTAATCATGTAACCAAACACACACATGTGAATTCTGCGTTTGTAATAGATTAACCAATTTCTTGAGTTTAAATTTGGTTTTGCAACTGTTAAGAGATATATATTGATAGCATAGGAAACATACACAAAGATTATCACCATTCAAATTTGATTGGATTCAATCTCAACACTAATAAGAATTTAGGATTATTTTGTAATTTTTCAACATTGCATTGAGGAATTAGGATTATTATTGCTCAATTCAGTGTTAGTGTTCACCTTTGATGATAGCAGCAACAACAATGGAAACCGAAACACTTATGAGGGGTGACAAGCTCATTCTGAGGGGAGTAATGTTCCATGGTTTTCATGGTGTGAATCCAGAAGAAAGAACACTTGGTCAGAAATTCTTGGTAGATATAGATGCTTGGATGGATCTTAGAGCTGCTGGTAAATCTGATAACTTGTCAGATTCAGTTAGCTACACAGATATATACCGGTCAGTGATAATTAACACTCAATCTTTTCATAGTTAAAATCAGAACAAGAATTGCTAATCCAGTTATCATGTTAATTATTAAATAAAATGAAGTGCTATGTCTTGTTTATGTTTCCAAAGTATCAGCATACTGCATTCTAATAATTTTTTTAGGGTTGAATAAGACTTTAGTTTTATAAAATGAGCTATTTATGATTTCATTCTGAAAAAGAATTTAATTTTGATGTACTTTGTCAGTATAAAGCAATTTTACACGTGCATCCAATTGCGCAAACACATGTTATTAAACGACTGTGTAGAACGTTTTACAATGTCAGTGCTTCAAAATTAAACTCATTTTGCATAAGTACTATGTTAATTTGTGCAGTATTGATGAATGCAGAATAGTAAAGGAAATTATTGAAGGGCCACCCCACAACCTTCTGGAATCAGTGGCTCAAAAGATTGCAAGCACAACTCTAACCAATCACCATCAGATATCTGCTGTTAGGGTTCTAGTTGGAAAACCCCATGTTGCAGTTATGGGTCCAGTTGATTACTTAGGAGTTGAGATTCATAGGTTCAGAAGTGATGTAGCAAACTAGAATTTAGTTTGATTTCAGTGCTGAATGTTTTGTAGCTCTAACTTTGTCTTTTCATTACATTGAACTTCCAATAATGCTTGGTTAGATAAGACTTGGTTGTTATTGTTTCAAACACAGAGACAGCTATGGTTTTAAATTTAATCTCTACTTGACTAATATATAAAGAAAAACAAAAGATAATTCCTTTAATTACAAACTTTGTTGGGGGTTAATGTGAACCTTCAAAGCTATGGCATGCTTTGCATGAAACTAACTTAAGTTTATGAACGAAGCTTTCTCAGTAACCATTTCTTTCTCAGATTATCATCCAATGCCATAAACATCCTTGCTCTTCTTTCATCTTCCAAAAATTCACATGCATCTAGTATTAGATCTTCATCCATGCCTGGTATAGCCTGAAGCACCTTAATAGCCTTATCTATAGAGAAGGTATCTTCTATCTTTGTTTGCTTTGTTAGGGAGGTAACTGCAACTGCCATGTGTTTCAAAGCTGCCACCATACCCTCGCCATCGTTTCTCGCCTTCTTATATTCATTTGAGGACATATTAGGTTGGAGCCTCTTTTGGTGACCGGAAATCTTTCTTCCTTCGCCTAAATGCAAAGGTTCTTTATCGGCATCAGGAAGAGGCTGAGATTTTCTGGTAGAATTATTTTCTGCACCAATATGCAATACTGTGTCATCTGCAATAGGGGGTGGTTCGGTATCTGGCATCGATTTCTTGCTGCCACAAGATCCCTCTCCAGAATTCAGTTTGCAATGCTGAGTATCTTCATTGTGACATAATATGCACATACTAGAATAGAAAGGCATGCTTTTAGTTCTATATATCCGGTAGTTGTGATGTACCTGCAAATATAATTGATTGGGCGACAGTATAAAACGAAAACATTCCAAATGAAAAGAACAAAATGAGGAAAAACACTTTCAACTTCATACCCTGATGCAATTTTCCCAAACTTGGTCATCAGCCACGACCTTCTGGTGCGCATTATCCCAGCTGAAGCCTTCTTTGCTAAGTAGAACATTTATGGAGAAGTAATGCCTCCTGAGGACAATCAAACGGTTCTTCAAGACTGCCTTACCACAATGACATCCGAATCTTTCATTGAACGAATCTGTCATGTCCACCCAGGCTTTCTTCTTGAACGAACGGCCAACCTTGTTCCCTTTATGCATCTGGTTCAGCATAAGTTCAACAAAGAATTGGTCCATCATTGGTGACCAGTCAATTTTACTTTGACTACAAATGATAGGGACAGTCTCATCGTCGTCTCCTTTGCCAGCAGTGGCTTGATCATCCAATTCTTTTGAGGCAATTTCTGAGACAAAATATGAGCTACTCTTCATAAATTATTCAATTCGGTGAATAAAGTTAAAATAAATTTTCTTTCAACCATACAATAATATTTACAGATCAATGCTTCTACCTTCATTTTCAAAACCTACATCAAAACATGAAAGGCTGTATCTCCCATCAGCAACTGAATGGCCAAAAATTTTGCACAGATCATCATAATAAGGAACAACTCTTTTTCTGAAACCTTGAAAATCAGGGTGAACCTGCAAATAGAAAAACACTCAGTTGCATGTAAAGACTAACCATACATTAGTGCTTGTGGAATATGTGATTGATGGACAATATATATACCTTAAGATATTCATCCCACGTTTTATCATCAGCTATTATCATG
Source organism: Arachis ipaensis (assembly GCF_000816755.2). Lineage (NCBI taxonomy): Eukaryota > Viridiplantae > Streptophyta > Magnoliopsida > Fabales > Fabaceae > Arachis > Arachis ipaensis. The sequence goes on along the minus strand of NC_029786.2, from coordinate 106,234,945 downwards.
TTTAGTTCATGATCCCACCGAAATCCATTTTGACCAATAATCATTTTGACATCATTATATTGCTTCCTGAATCGTTTGTGACGGTTTTTCAATGCATCTATATCATACTTCAATCCGAATTTGCTGTTAAATTGTTCAACCATAACCGGCCATGCCTGTTTGCTAATGACTTTGCTGATTCTATTCCCTAGCTGCAGTTGAGATAGCAAAAGCTCAAGAAAATATTTGTCTTGAGATGGATTCCAATTAGCCCTCAAGCTATCCAAATTAACAGAAGAATCATTTTCATCCCCCATTTCATCACCTGCAACTCAAATGGATTACTATCTTAGAAGCATTAATAGCATTTCCCTAATTCTTTGCCAACTTAAAAAGATAAATCCAGCTGTAAAAAGTGTACTACAATGCATCAGTCATGACGACTTATATATCGAAATCTCCTCTCATCTTAGCACACTTGAATCTATTGGCAACACTATCATCAACCACAACACATTTTTCACTATGCTTTTCATAACAGCAATAATGTAATAACAACTATCCTTTATCATAAGATATGTGTTTAAAGTTCAAAAGATTTACAATCAAATCTCTTTTACTATTTTCATGTAAAGTAACAATTCTGGATAAATTTTGCTGGCATGATGCTAGAAATGGGAAACAAACCAAAAGACTTCTCAAGAACTGAACACATTCTAGTGAGAAGTGTAAATTTGAAACACTCTCTAGGGCCAAATTGGTTGGTAGAACTCATTCTCAATAATCAAATTCCATGGGCATGACATGATAAACAAACAGAACATTCAGGAAGAAATAGAGTTAAATTGCCAGTTAATTCAGTTAATCATTTATATGTGCACCCAACCCATCATCAATTTTCAGCTCAATGAGATAATAACATAAAAGTTAAATGGGTTGATCTCTGAGTTATTTTGATCTCACTGAATCTTACACTCTCACTCACCATCCATTAAAACCATTATACAGGCTTGCAATCTCAAAATAGGTCTCAATAACTCCAAGTTGGAATCTTTCTCTTATTCACATTAAAATTTTGAAGCTTTATCTACCAAACCAGGAACACAGATCAAAGGGTCATTCAGCAATCAATCAATTTCAACAATTTTTGACAGCTGGGATATTAATCAAAACCCTAAATCTCTGTTTGGAGGCAGAGAAAATGAGGGAAAATTTAGTAAATGGGACTTACAAAACAAACAACGGCGAGGAATAGCAGCGAGCCAAGCAAAGAAAAACGATGTCAGTTGCGAGGGAGCTTTCAAGTTTCGATCATTTGTTAACCAAACGGGAATAAAGTTATTCCCAAAACAAGAGAAAGGTGCTGTTTGGCTTAACTCTCTTTGAGCTTTATATATATATGAAAGAATTTCCAATGAGAT
>NC_029786.2:106233130-106233489 GCF_000816755.2 Arachis ipaensis | reverse complement strand
AAAATATAAAATATAATACAATTTTTCATATATATTTTTTTTATAATAAATACCAATTCATATTTAGAATCATTTTGATTGTTATTTAAAAAATTCTACAATTTAAATTAATTATTGTTGAGATTCATTGAATTCAGACCTATTAAGTTATCAGTTATTGTTTTTTAAAAAATTTATAGCAAGTTAATGAAATTGCTTCAAAAATTTTAATTTTATTGCGACGTTTATAGAATATTTTTCCGTTGTTTGTATTTAAACGATAAATATAGTGGCTGTCTGGCTGATAAATTAGCAAAAAAAAGAAAGATATTTTATGCCAATATATTTTTTATTAATAGTTTTCAAAATAAAATCTCTAC
>NC_029786.2:106226097-106233040 GCF_000816755.2 Arachis ipaensis | reverse complement strand
TATGCAGCCAATGATTGAATTATGTGCACAAAAAAAAGTCTAATTAGTATCACCCACAAATGTTGACAATCTTATTAGTTATTAGTTATTACCTCACATGTTGTTAATTTTCAGCAAGAAAAGTTATACTTGTACTCTAATTTTTCTTTAGACCAAGCTAATTTCCTCTTTTTTATATAGTTTTATATTCCAATATTGAATAAAATATGAGACTATATGAATATGATGTGGGTCTCAAAACATATAATAAAATACACAATATTAACATGCAAGATCACCTTTTCTCTTTTTTTCTTCTAAGAAGATGATGCCATACAATTAAATTTCCTTTGGTAGGATTCATTTATCCTACCGCCGCTTAATAAATTAGCGGTGGAATGTGACATGAGTTGCCCCCATTATAAGGTGGTGAAATAAATTTTTAATGAATTCCTAATATTGGTCTATTAAGTATTAACCTTGATATACAATTACACATAGTAAAGTATCGTTTTTTGTCCTAAACGTTTGGGATAAATTCTATTTGTGCCATAATATTTAAATCGTCTTATTTGTATCCCTAACGTTTGTAAAAGTGATTCAATATTATCCTGCCGTCAATTACACATCATGAGCGCTTTAGTTTAAGTTTTAAAAATCTCTTCTTGAAGTTAGAATACAAATGTCTGGGATAGAATCGATAATCTACTCCGAAAAATAGCTCATCAAATGTTGAAACTAATTCCTACAACATTTACATAATTCACTTTTCTAAGGACATAATTGAATCTAAATACAAATAATAGGTATAATATTAAAATCGAACACATCCAAGTGAGACCTAATTGAGAATGAATACATCCAAGATAATTGAAAAATATAATCTGATTTGTTAGTATAATTGATAGTAGGATAACATTGAATCACTTTTATAAACGTTAAAGATACAAATAGGACGATTTAAACGTTAGGGACACAAATAGAACTTATCTCAAATATTGGAGACAAAAACGATACTTTACTCATTACACATATTACAACATAAATAGGGTATATCCCAGTAATTATTATATTTTGATTTTGCTAATCAATGTTCTAAACAGGATGGAATAAGAATTCTAATTTCTTTTATTAATTATCAAATTAAAGCATTCAATTTGTTAAACATTTAAGGATTTTGTTAACTTGTACTCTAAAAACATTAATTAAGCATATCATAAAAAAAAATAAATAAGTAAAATCTAAATTATTTAAGTTGATTATTTTTTATAAATTTAGACCCTCTAAATTTTAGATTTTTAATTTAGAAGATAAAGTGAGATTTTTTATAATTGAATGCTTTCTCTTAATTCCACCTATGAAATAAATAGTGATAAATCATACTTTATTCTCTAAAATAAAATTCAAAATTTAGAGAATCGAAATCCATTTTTTTTAATCTCTTTAACGTTAGTGTAAACTAAATTATTATTATTAGGGAAATTATGATTAAAACAGCAGAATCTGGTTGATATGACTTCCTCACACGCTCACTTTGCTTAATACCAAAGCCATTATTTACTCTTTCACCAAGGCAATCAACAAAGAAAAGCATAACGCATCTATTCCACAATTTTCCATTTTTTCCCAACAGATTCTCTGCCACTTTATCTCCAACAACTCCTTAACACATGTCACAAAATTTTCTTCGTACTTCACCTTACAACACCATTTTTGGCTTTCACTCTTTCTGTTACAGAAAAAACCTTATTATTACCTAAGAAGCAGCTTCACTTCACTTGTGTTTTATCCATGCTGTGTCTTTCACATTTTTGTCCTCACGTGTGGCCCCTAATAAGCTTTGACCCTTCAAACTTAGTTGTCATCAAATTCAGCACAAATCAACATTGTTATGTAAGAATTTTCCTTTGTTTTTATTTTCCTATCTCTATTCTCTCTGCCTCTCTTCAAAGCCCATTCCTTTGTCTTAAAAGACCATACTTTTTTAATATTTTCTTGTTATGTATTTGGAATATAATATTGGGTTGGCTTAGTTTTTAACCTTTTTTATTTATTTGTTCCCATATTTGATCTTGTGGTGGATTTACTATTTTTTGTGTCAAAGTGGAAGAAACCACCCATGTTATGTACCCGTCTTGGTGCTCTCAATTCAGCTGATTTTGTCTCTCTGATTGTGGATTGAATCATTGGTTGCTGTTTTTTTCTCTTTGAGATCTGCTACTTTCTTGTTTTTCTGATTCTGGGTTCTCACCATAAGAAGGATATTGAAAATCACAACCCCAGAAAGTGAAGTTTCATGTATGTTTGATTATTTATATATTTCTATTGGGGTTTCAATGAAGTTTGTATCTTTTTAAGCAGAAGCTTCTTCTGGGGTAGTTTGATATGATTTCCTTGTAGCTTTTTCTGAATTAAAAGTTCATTGAGCTCTTTTAGTTCATGCTTGTCTTAGTCCATCATTATTAAGCACCAATTCACTATGATGAGATGTTGAATTAGTCATGAATGGCTAGTCTTTGTTTATAACTATGGTGAATTTCATCTGTTGTTGATTTAGGAGCAAAGTAGGAACTTGTATTGATCACATGGTGCTTGACATGAATTCCTAAGAGAAGGCTTGTTCCAATTTTCCGGGAGATGCAAAGATGGAGAAGAAACAAAAGATTGTGCAGTACAGAGAAAGACTTGATAGGACCCTTGCCTCACCTGATCTTACAAATGATGAGATGCTCAAAAAACTTGTCGAAAGCCAACTTGTATGTTCTTCGGAACAAGAAGTAGAAGGTCATAACATTCCCTTGTTTCCTTTGAATTCATTTAGGCAGAAATGGTACTAGCTTGGTGGAGCCATTATTTTTAGTTAAATTATTCTTTGTATATTTTCTGAAGATGCTTTGTTTGGTTAATTAGGATACAAGCAGAAGTTGGTAGAAATAAAGACTGCAGAGGTATCTAATTTTCTTGATATGTTAAGGAGTGCTTCTTCAGATGATAGCGGAAGGTCTAATACATCGCACGCCGATTGGAAAGTATGCCATATACCATTGATATATATTTACAATTCAATGGACTAATACAATCTCATGTTATCTTCAAGCCTAACTCCTTTTACGCTTTTGGATGAATATGAAGATACTTGCCATGTTCAATCAAGTTATTCTGTCAATATTCATCATTTCACTTCTTTCAACAGTTAAAACAAGATACTGATGAGTTCCGTGTCATGTATCGGGAAGGACCAGAGGGAACTCCGTTTCATACATTGCTAGTTGAAGGCTATGTAGATGCGCCTCTTGATGTTTGTGAGTCATAATGGATTAGTAGCACCACCCTTGTGTTAAAAAATGCTGTTCTATTGATTTCAATATGCATCCCTTAACAAGTTCTTTTTGTCATTACAGGTTTATGCATCTCATGGGAGGCCTCTCTCTACAAAAAATGGTGAGAACCATGTTCATTATTGTAATATGTGCCTCTAGTTTTCTATGTGTTAGTCTCAATGCAACAGTCAGCATTAGTATTGATTTTTTGTTATGAGCTGGATACGGGAGGTTGTTTTTATACTCCAGAATGCTTTATCTCGAATCCGAGTAATGTAATCAGTATACAAATCTAACTGCTTTGTTTTTTTTTTCACAAATTTCATTCATCAGGTGGCCTCAATCTACTGTTCCAACTTTCAAAATCCTAGCATGTGAATGTTTGCACAAGGTCCGGATTGGGGAACAAATATCACTAGTGAGGTTTGTCATGATTAGCCATTTTAATTTCCCTTTACTGTGACGAAAAGCTTCACTTTCGAATGCTGATTTTACTCTGAATTTTGGAAGAAAGGATGAAGGTTTCATGGCCACTGTCTATGAGAGAAGCTATAGTGTACTACTATCTGTTTGAGTACTTTCAAGATGACTTAATAGTCGTTCTTACAAATTCGGTAGGCAACTAACTAACTCTTTTTTTTACTTCTTTTGGAAAATGTTAATTCTAAACTAGTTCTAAGCTTCAAGGAATTTGTACTTAATTTGGTTTCAGGTTCCTGAGTCAAATGGTGTCAATTCGACCATCAATGGTTTGAATGAGGTGATTCCTGAAGCAAAGGATGTTGTGAGAGTTGATTTGGTAGGGGGATTTGCATTGCAGAAGGTGACATCAGAAAGAAGTTACTTTCGGTGAGTTTTAAATCTGCTCAAACATAAGAAATTACTTAATTTAAGTGATGTCATCGGTTCCTGTTCGTAGCTTGCTTTTGTTTCCAACTTTGGTAGTTTATAGTAGAAATTTGAATGTTAAACTTGCCTTGTTATCTAATTGGTTTAAGGAAGCTACTGAAATGAAAATGTATTTTTAATTAAGCCAACCTGATTGAAAGACTTCAAATTTTGTAGGACAATAGCAAATATGGACATAAAGCTGGATTTTGTGCCTCCATCTCTCATAAACTTCATTTCAAGGCAGTTGATTGGCAATGGTTTCAGGCTTTACAAGAAGGTCACAGAGTTTCTCCAGATATCAATTTCTTTTATTTCCGGATTCGACTGATATTTACTTTGTTACTACTTTATGTTATCCATAGTAATTCATTCTATAAAAAGAAGCATAAGTTAATAAAATGTGTATCATCTAATATATTCTGTGACCAAATCATCTACCCTGTGGATTCTTTAATAATCATCATCATTACCCTCATTTTGATGCAGACTGTGGCTTCTATGATGAGCCATGGTGAAGAAGAATTGAGCAAGGCATTGGGGGATCCATTATATGTCAGAATTCGTGAATCTCTATATAGCAGTAACGGATCAAAGGCGAAGGTCAATGAAGAGCTTGAGCTTAAACAAGATGCGGATATTCTCCCTGCTGAAGAGGACCTTATTGAAAGTAAGCAAGATGAGGCAAAGGATGCAGCTGAAGAGGATAAGAGCAATCAATATGCAAATAGTACCACGTCGATGGTGGTGAATGGAGTAGTAGCAGATAGCAGCAAAACATTCAGTGAGATCATTGAAGTAGATAGTGAAGATATTATACAAATTGCGGAGGAGGATAAGGAAGTAAATGACATTCCAAAAGAGGAAGTCGATATGAGTGTGTCGAAGAGCACAAAGAGTACATATATCAGCTCAGAGGTAGCACAAGCTCTAGAAACATTAGACAAGGCTATTTCAGTGGTTCGGCAATACAAGCTTCATTCGCGTACATCCTCTTTTAGCTTTCCAACCGAGAAGCCTCCTTCGATGAAAAATGATGGCAGGGTTGATCTGCATTCAGCAGAGTTTACTAGCCCAAGTTCAAGAAATGAGGTTGCTGTTGAAGTAACAAATAGGGATATACCGGAGGGAACTTTGCAAGAAGCAACTAGCATTAACTCTGACTTCAGGTGATGTCATGTTACTATCTATGTTTAAAGGAATAAAAGTTTATGCATGTATATGATTTTGTGTTCCTCTACATGGTTTGTTTGGGATTTGAGAGTTAACTTCTAATAGTACACAACTATCATCTGGTTAATTGTGGTTGTGGAATTATACTGCACAAGAATGAATCCTAGTTTGGTACCTGACAATTTTTGCATAGGATGATATCATCTCTCACCAACTTTTGTGTTGTCGTCATCATTAACGAAAATTGTTAGGGACCAAGTTAAGGGTAATAGTCATTGGTAACTGATAAGGAATGAAATTATCCAATGTGAAAATCATCAGAAACCAAATTTAGTATTTACTCTTTATATAGTTCTTGCTTTTATATTGAATTATTGTTTTCCTTTGGTTCCCTCAGGTACACAGGAACAAATTCTAACTCGAATGAAGTAGATTCTAACATACCAACATCACCGGAGAAGAAAGCAACACCACCGGCCTTATGGAAAGATAGGGTAACTTCGGACCAAACAATATGCAATAACAAGCAACTAAAATTTGATTCGGTTCAAGATATGTCTCTAGATGACCCTAATAAGTCAAGTGATAAGAAAAAAATAAACACCATTGTACCCCAAGACATGTCTTCAAACGTGTCAAAGGAGCCGAGCAGGCGGCGAAGAAAACTTGCATACTTGTGTTTTCTGCTTTAGCTAAGTTTCTAGGTAAATACCAAATGGCAGAAGCTTAGAAAGAAAAAGAAGAAAGGCTTTTCAGTTTCATCTTGTGAACTTGTATGTTACTTGTAATATAAAAAGCTTCTTTGGTTTAAATTTTCCTCATTGAAATGAGCCATTTAAGGCACATTTATATGGCAGTTTGCAAGCCTCAAATAGTGTGCAAAGTGCAAACCACAACAAAAATGTTCTGAGCCAAAAGGGTTGTTCCCTTCAGTTTTTGTTTAAATTGTGTTTTCTCTTTTACTTTTCTAGCTGCAATATTGTAATGTGTAACCTTATATTATTCTTTAGCTTTTTAATCTATCTATCTTCAAAGTTATATTTGGATGCTTCTGAAAGAACTTAGAAATGAGAATGTGAACTTGATATTTTGTTGCCACAAATTTCTGCATGGAGCATTTTTGTATATCTTTAACTAATTTGACATTAAAATTTTTGCTAATTATTCAACTTTTCTTTTTACAACACCAAACAAAATTATTAATAAAATGAGTAAAATTAATGTATCACCTCATGTTTAAAACTTTAAATACATACAATAAAAACTAATGAGTTATATCTCAAATAGTATAGTTTCTCTATACTCACATAAGAGATTGCGAGTTCGAATCTTTTTATTTTCGGTAAAACAAAAAAATACATACAATAAAAATGTTGGTTATCATATATGATAAGATACAAACGATAATAATAAAACTCCCCAATTTTTCTTTGTTTTCTTCCACTAATCTTTCTTAATATTTATTTTCATTTCTACTATTAGTGAGACAGACTGACTTTTCTTTTGTTTTTTTTTTCTCTATTAAAATCTGATCATCCCAAAAATCATAATATATTTTTATTACTAATTCTGTTTAATTATTC
>NC_029786.2:106218826-106225981 GCF_000816755.2 Arachis ipaensis | reverse complement strand
TGTTAAAATTTTTAATTAAATTTTTATAATTTAAAAATTTATAATTATTTTTTATTAATAACAATTAATAAAAATTTAATATAAAAATTATAAATTTTTTATTTAACAATTAGTAACTATAAATTTTTATTTAATACAAAAATCCAATTTTTTATTTCTGCTTAAAATTACCAATTAGTCCCTACAACACTGTAGCTTATTATAGCTGGTGCAGCATCTTCTTCCCCAAAAGAACAGGAATTGGCACCTTCCCCTTTTTCTCTGCCGCTTCTTATTCTTCTTCTAATTTCTAGAACCTCACCTTCTTCAATAACAATGTTGAAGAAGAACAGCACCAGATGCACCCTCTTCACCATTTTAAGACACACTACACCTTCTGTTCCTAAACACCACTCACCTTTAACCTTTTCTTCTCATTCTAATAACCATTTTCTTCATACATCATCGCCACCTCCACCTTTTTCACCAAAAGGCCGTTCTTTTCACAACCCAACTTGGTTCTATTCTTTTGGGTATCTCACTTTTGATGGGAAAAGGTTGTGCTCAAAATCTGCGGAGAGTGTGAAAGCAAGAAGTAGTAGGTGCTGGAACTGCCATGAATCAACAGCAGCAGCACCGTTCTTGGTTTGTGATTCCTGCAGGTGCATTCAACCCGTGGATGATTCTATTGACTATTTCGAGATTTTTGGATTGTAAGTTTCGATATGATTTTGGTTTTTTAATTGTTTGGGTGATTGAGCTTATTGCAAAGTTTTGCTCTTTGTGATAATTCATGTGATTTCAACTTGATTGGTTTCTGAGATAGCTGTGGAACTTTGTTGTTTTGGGGGGATGAATTTTATTGCAAAGTTTTGATCTTTATACGGTTCATGCGTTTTTCACCTTGATTGGATTCTTAAGTATTGCTGAGAAATGGAAAAGGAGTGTAAGTTATGCTTGCTGTTGATTCACTATGTTTTCAGGCATATGAAAATTTTACTGAGATGGTGAACTTATAGTTCTTAGGAAATTGCTGCTATTTATGTATTTATTTTTGTTTTCCTGTTCCGGATTATGACACGAATTATACTTAATATTTTGCCTATAGACATGGTTTATGATAGAACAAAATGATATCGTTTCAATTGTAGTTATACTGTTATTCAATCTGGTGGTTTGCTTCATGTTGAAGGTTTTGATGTGTGCTAGTGTATCATCTCTCATCAAGCAAAGAGAAAAGTTTCTCTGCTGGCATGTTAAATTAGTGCTTTTCGGTCTCTTTAGTGAAGAAAAAGAGGGATGTATTGATCTATAGTCTGAGAAATTTGATAGATTGGTTTAGAAATTAAGAAGTGTTTTGTTTTTCCCCCTCAAAAATTCTAAAACAGGGAGAAGAAGTATGATATAGAGGGTGTGAATTTGGAGGGCAAATATAAAGACTGGCAAAAGAAATTGCATCCTGATTTAGTACATTCAAAATCTCAGGTCGGTCTGTTGGGATAACCTTTCTTCTTTGATTTTTTTTTTCCCTGTACTTTTTTGCTTTGCCTCTTTACTCTTTGGTGAATCCGTCAGAGGTTAGTGAATTTGAATGACTTCTAGGAGAACCTAACATTTTTGTTTAATCCTGTCGTTTGTTTGTCTAGAAAGAACGAGATTTTTCTGCTGAGCAATCTGCAAGGGTGATTGATGCATACCGTACGCTTAGCAAGCCTTTATCTAGAGCGATTTACATGGTAAGCATACTCAGCTGTGAAGATTCCAAAATTCTTGATGCTTTATCACATCTGTAGAAGTCTCTGCATAATCTGAAGCTATCGAAGGTTCAATGATGATAATATATTTGTGATGAGGAAATCTGTTGTTTTACATCAGGACAATTAAATCAAACTTGTCCTCGTTAGACTTTTCTTCAATCATTTATTGTCAAATGTTTTTTCTTCCGCCTTGTTGCTAAGAAATGTCATGTCATTTTTTTCCTCCAGATGAAGCTTGACGGATTAGAAGTTGATGAGGAACAAACAATTTCCGATCCAGAATTACTAGCTGAGGTGAATGAATATTTGCCTAATTTGTTTTTAATTAATGTGCAAAGAGACCTGGATTCATGAATTTAGCCTCTATAACCCCCTTTGTGTTGTTAACTTATACTGCAGATTATGGAAATCAGAGAAGCGGTTGAAGAAGCAACTGAGTCAGAGTCTTTGAAGAAAATTCTCTCTCGGGTATGTCTGGAAACTCAAATTTTCAAGGCTTGCTCCAAAGATATTGCATAATCAATTATTGATTTTGAATTATGACTACCTTGATGATTACCTTGATGTTCTTTTTCATATCGTCGTGTCGTGTCATTTTCATTCAGATGGAGGAGAACCTGAAAAGTTGGTCGAACACCTTTGCTACCGCATTTCAAAGTCGGAACTTCGAGGAAGCAAAAGATTCTATTCGTAGAATGACTTATTATAGTCGTGTAATTGATGAAGTTGTAAAGAAACTTTAGGGAAGGTAACATGGTCATTGCTTTTGCTTGATTCCTTAGGCTATACTTAGTAAGGATGAAAGTAAGAAATTTGAAAACAAGAATTGAAGCTTAGGATGAACAGCGAGATTAATGCTTACTGAAATTATTAGAAGAAAAAAAAAATAGTGATACTTGGTTTACTATTTTTTATCAATTATTTTTACAGGATATTGTTGCCGTGGTAGCCACCTTCTGCTGTTTGTTCTTCCATCCTTTCACAATAAAATGTATATTTCTTTCTACAACTTGTGGTTCCATCATATATCTATATTCTACAAATGTGATATATTGATTAAGCTGTGTAACTGTGGGTTTTGCCTCTGATTTTATTTTGTTTATTTTCTTTTTCAGGGGTAGCCATATCTATGAAGTGTAGGCTTCAAACATGATGCTATTCTTTTTTGGGGAGCAGAATCATAATCATTTGTGTGTGAAGAATTTTAATAAGTCATACTCTCTTCCCAATGTGGTCTATTAGTAAATGACCAATTGAGTTAATCAAATGTCCCAAAGGATGTCATGCCCTTATGAAAATGATAGAAGATTACATTTTTGTTACAAGATCATGAGACACATACTATGCAGAAGCACCCTTTTCACAGATCAATGCTAATCAGGAACCAACACTTTGTATTTCTTATTAATAATATAGCTGAATTCTCTCTTTACATTAGATATTTAAAGAGCTTTTCTTGATTCATGCATAAAACTTCATAACTATGGAAAGTCCTGTGTATGTGAAATAAAAGAGCACTTAAAAAAGGATTTGCGCAAGTTCATTCATACCATTCAATAATGTTTTTCTTTGAAAGAAAAATTCAAGTTATGAGCTTGCGCTTTCTTATTAATTCTGATTTTCGTTGCAATACAAGCTGAGCTAAATCATGTTTACCTTCTCTGTTTAGCCCAAAAAACACTGTTCTAAAATTAATAGTACTAGGAACAATACCACTATCTAACATTTCAGAAATAAGCTTCATGGCTTCTTCTGATCTACCAGACTTGCAAAGACAACTAAGGAACATGGAATAAGTCTTGAAATCAGGAGAGGGTCCTTTCAATTTCATGCGGTAGAAGATGTTCCATGCATCAGTTGGTCTCTCCATGTTCATGTATCCACTTATAAGGGCAGAATATGTGACAATGTTTGGTTCATAACCTGATTCTTGCATTTCCTTGAATACTTCAATGGCTTTTCCTATCTGTTTCTCCTTAAAGTAATGAACAATCAAAGATGTATAAACATGAATGGTAGGTTTAATACCCTTTTGTTTCATAGATTCCACTTTGGCTAAGGCGTCTTCAAATTGACCCTTTCGGAGTAGGCCATGGACAATGCTTCCACATGTAAACTGATCTAAAGTTGGTTTCTCTGCCCCACTTTCTCCAACCAATGCCAATGCTTCTTCCATTTTTCCAACCCTGCAAAGAGACCTGATAAGCAAGGAATAGCTAAGAGGAACTGAATATCCGAATATTTTGAGAGAATCTATGCATCTCCTAGCTTCTGAAAGCCTACCAACTTCACATAAACAACCAAGGAAAGTTTCAACCAATTCTTTGTCGGGGATGTGTCTGGCACGAATCATCTCACCATATATTTTGATAGCTTCATCAACCTTCCTTCCTTTCCTTCCACAAAGAGCAATGATCAAGTACTTGTATGTGCTTCTACTTGGTTTGTAACCCTCAGCTTTCATATCTCTAAAACAATTCATGGCCAGATCTGTTAGACCGATTCGACCGTAAAGCATTATCATGATTGTCCATGTCTCTGGCATTATTGGATAATTGTTTCTTCTCATCTCAAAGAACAGGCTGCGCATGTGCTTAAAATCTTTCCCGCGACCTGCAATCTTAATTGCCATGTTGTATGTCTCTACAGTGTGCCTATATCCAGGCTGCTTTCCAACCCATGAAAAGAACTTTAGCATAGTGTTGCCATGCATACTGCAATGTTGCAATATCTCCAAAACAAATTCCGGGGTAAACCATATCGTGCTTCTCTCCAAATTTTCTTGAATTAAGGACCAATCCATGGAAGATGAAAGAATCCTACAAATTTCATGAACATCCTGCTCGTTGTAAGTCTTATCATGTGGGTGAACTGAGGAGTAATTTACTTTTTGTGATTCTGATTGATCAATTACCACATCCTTCTCCACCTTAATTCTCAAAGATACTTGTTCTTCGGAATTACTGCATTTTTGTAGATCAAGTTTAAATGCTGTATAAATCTTCTCAACTTTCGCTTTCATGTCTAGTTCCCCTTTGTTCTTCAAGTATGTTACAACACAGTGGAATACTTCATCTAAAATTACAATCTCCGAAGCCTGCATGTCATACAATACTTTGATAATATCATCTGTCCTTGAAGCTTTGCAAAGCTCCTTAATAAACAGTGCATATGGTTTCCAATTGAGCTTGATGCCTTGGCACTCCATACTCTTGAATAACTTCCATGCTTCGAATATACGGTTTTGAGAAACATGACCTGCAACCATGGTCGTTATTACCACTCCATCAGGCTTGATACCTTTTCCTAGCATCTCTTCGTACAACAAGCAAGCATCTTCATACCTATTCAACTTAAACAAATGCTGTATCAGTTCTGTATATGTGGAAATTGTGGGCACACAACCAGATTCTTTCATGCTTTGGAACATATCAAGTGCCTTGTGAACTTCATTTCTTACCAAATATCCATTTATTATAATTCCATGAATCCTTCCATCAACAATATCCCTTCTCTTCATAATTTCAACAATCTCTAAAGCGTCTGTAATCATGCCAGCCTTACACAGCCCTCTCACCAAGGTCTCGAAAAACTCAGGTTCAATAGCTAAGTCTTTACTTTTGTGGTCACGGATCAGTTCCAAAGCTTCTTTAATCCTTCCAGAAATACAGAAACTCTTCAGCATACAACTCTGAACACTGTTTTCCGGCATCAGAGACAACCGTGTCATGTCATTTCCAAGGAAATGAACAGCCGCAACATCACCTACCCTTGCCATGGAGTTCATGAGCAACTTATATAATCTTAGATCAAGCACCATATCTTTCTGTACCATATCCTTGTAGAACTCCATAGCAATATCACCTTTCCCACAACTGCAAAGCGAACGTATCATTGCCCTATATGCAACCTCATCAGGTTCACAACCAAATTTCTTCATGTTTTCAAAGGCCAACAACAATTTGCTGATTTGCTTCACTTTCCCATAATGGGATATGAGAATAGTCCACGTCCTAACATCCTTTTCAATTCCACAGTCATCCATTTCTTCCACCAACTTATTCACCATCCCAAACTCCTTAGCTTCCCCTGCAATCCACAACATAGTATTATAAGTCTTCATTGTGTGACTAAAACCTTCCTTGTTCTTCACCCAATCAAAAGCTGTTAAAGCCAAGTGTGGCACTTTGAAGCACCTTTTCAATACCATATCAAAAACCTCAGCTCTCAACTCAAAATTCAAATTCTCCAACTTCTCCTCCACAGGACTCCAATCCTTTTCACCTCTAAAAATCCTAGTAATCTCACCAACAACTCGGCTCACATCGTCTTCACTCATGTTCCCCAACTTGGAATCTCCAAAAACACCAAAGCTCTTGCCTTTATCAAGCAATACACTCGCTGTGGCATTTCCACAAACATCTTTGGTGCAATCATGTTCCACTTCAGAACCCGACTTCCCCTTATCAGCTTCCTCCAAAAACAAAAACCCAGATGAGGAATTGTCCTGGACCACAGGGCCAGCCCCTAAAATGTCAGTAATTTCATCAAAAAGTGCACGGTAGATGCCGGGATCAGATTGTTGGGTTGCTGCGCGAGACAATAAAGGTGAGTGCTTTGACGAATTGGAAGAGCTGGAAGAAAAATGAAGAACTTGAGGCAGTGAGAGGAGATAGCTCAAAGGTTGATTCAGAGTTCGGAGCTTGCTTATTGATCTCATGGCTCCGAGCAAATCGCACACAGCAGACATCACCATGAAAGGGAGAAGTCCTTAGCGAGAAATAAAAACAGGAGTAATAATTTTTTAGTAATTATTTTATTAATATAAATATTAAATTATTTTTATTTTAATAAATAAATTTTATTAATTTATGTATGCAAATTCTAAAAAATATAGGTGCAAACTGTATTGATTTATGTATGTAAAATTCTAGTAAATATAAATACAAATTATATGCTTTTATGTGTTTGATTTAACAGATTAATAGAAAAAATAGTTAAGTAAATATGTAAATAATTGAAAACATAATGCCAATTTTTAAATATACTTCATAATTGACTAAATAAAATATTATTATTATTAGGTTAAATTATACAGTTGGTCCCTATACTTTTGGTGAAATTGTAAATTGGTCATTACACTTTAAAAGTTTGTAATCGGGTCCCTAAAGATAATTAAAATTTGTAATTTAGTCCTCGCCGTTCAAAAAGTGTTTGATTTAACAGAATATTCTCAAAATATTTTCTATTTTGAACATGTGACCTGCACATATTTGCAATAGGGACCAGTTTGCAACTTTAGTGAAAATATGAGGACCAACCGTGTAATTTAATCATTTGAAAATGACCAAAAACTCCCTAGACTATCTGAATCCACCCTACCCCTCCCCAGCTCTCTCACTCTCACTTTCTCACTTTC
>NC_029786.2:106216878-106217136 GCF_000816755.2 Arachis ipaensis | reverse complement strand
AACTTTTTATCATAAAAATTTATATAAAATATGTTTTCCACCCTATTTAAAAAAAAAAAGGTATAAATAAGACTTTACTTTGCATATCTTAGAATCTGGTCCGTTGGATCCTCATAGAGTCAAACGCGTTTTCTCCAATTTTTAAACCTTTCATAACAGAATTACCGGTAAGGCGGTAACTGCCTCCTTCCCTCCTTCTTCATTCTCTCGCCAACTTTATTTTCCTCTCTGAGAAAATTTCATTTTCCATTTTGGTGC
>NC_029786.2:106207949-106215831 GCF_000816755.2 Arachis ipaensis | reverse complement strand
CAGCTTAACACAACTCATGTTTTTGAGTTTTGACTCTCTCTTCTCACCTTAAAACAAGCCTCATTTAATTTTTTTCCCGTCTCCACACAAAGTTTCCTCCTTTATACCCTTCAAAATTAAAACCCCCTTCCAATTCAGCGAATTTTCTCCTTTATTATTCCTTAATTGCAAGAATAGGGTTTGTTGAAGTTCGTATGATAATGATAATGGTAATGAGTGTGGGGACCTCTCATTAATGAGAGCTATTTCGGCATTTCCTTCGAATCCTGAATCAGAAGAAGGAATGAGCGCTTGCATCTTCATGCTTCAAAGTACGTAGCAAAAACCCTCATTTTCTTTTTCCCGCATTCTCTCTCTTAATTTGAAATGTTAGGGATTAGAGGGTGCCAAATTGGAGAAATTCATGTTAAGCTAAATGTTAATCATGTTAGCCTTTTGAAGTTTGAGGAGAAAACTGAAATGGGATCATAATTTTTCTAAATTATAATATTTGTTTATATTTGGATTGTTATTGTTTGTTAGATGCTTGGAATAAGGAATGAGTATTGATGTTAGATGGGAAACAACTGTGTTGCACCAAGAAAGTCTTCCAAAGATGGCACATATACAAGTTTCATCTCGTGGTGCCGGCCGAAGAAAGCAACTGCGTGCGCGGATAAAGACGAAGATGTGAGCAAAACTGAAAAGGAGACAGAACCTGTTCAACAAAAGGCACCAGAGGTTGTTAAAATTGAGAAGGAGGTGGAGAAGCCAACACAATCCATAAAGGTTAAGAATGAAACTAAGCGTCTGGAATCTATAAAACAAGTTGAGAAGACTAAATTGCCAGCACCAACTCCAGCTCCTGCTCCGGCAGCTCCAGCTCCAGCTCCAGCTCCAGCTCCTGATCCTGATCCTGATCCTGATCCGGCTCCGGCTCCTGATCCGGCTCCGGCTCCTGATCCGGCTCCGGCTCCAGCTCCGGCTCCTGCTCCTGCTCCTGATCCTGATCCTGCTCCTGCTCCTGCTCTTGCTCCAGCTCCAGCTCCAGCTCCAGCTCCAACAACAAAAAGTAACCAATGGGAAGAAAAGGTTAAAGTAGGAGAGCCTGCAAAAGAAAAGAAGACTCAGATTGTGAAGAGGCAAATAAGTGCAGGCCTAAAACAAGGTTCTATCTTGCAAAGGAAAACTGGTGTCCTTAAGGAGTTCTATACTTTGGGACCGAAGCTCGGACAAGGGCAATTTGGAACAACCTACCTTTGTGTGGAGAAAGCTACTGGAACCGAGTATGCATGCAAGTCCATTTTGAAGAGGAAATTGGTGACTGATGAAGATGTTGAAGATGTGAGGAGGGAGATTCAGATAATGCATCACTTGGCAGGTTGCCCCAATGTGATCTCCATTAAGGAATCCTATGAGGACGCTGTCGCGGTTCATGTTGTGATGGAGTTGTGTGCAGGGGGTGAACTCTTTGATAGGATTGTGGAAAGAGGGCATTACACAGAGAGAAAAGCAGCAAAACTAGCAAGGATTATAGTTGGTGTTATTGAGTCTTGCCACGCACTTGGAGTAATGCATCGCGACCTTAAGCCGGAGAACTTTCTTTTTGTCGATAAGCAGGAAGATTCAGTCCTTAAAGCAATAGATTTTGGCCTCTCTACTTTCTTCAAACCAGGTTTGACAAAAAATAATAATACTAAAATAATAAAGAAAACGTTTCCATTTTTCCTTCCCTTGTTTGAGTAGGAGTTATCTTAGAATTTTATCCATATTTTGTTCTTTTTGTTTTGAGATCCTTTTGAGGCCATTTTTCTAATATGCAGTAAAGTATAGCTTTTCATTTGATGCTAAGTGAAGTTTGAGTTGATTTTTGCAAAACAATGCAAAGAGCATTGTTGATTTTGTGAAACAAGTTACTTGTTTTTGAAACAAAAATAATTGTTTGTGTATTTAGAGACTTTGTTTTTATGTGCATCATGCTATCTTGATGCATAACTAAACGAAATTAGTGTGATAACATAACAAAATGTCTCTTCATCCTTCAACTTTTTAAAGTGCCATGAACTTTTGTCAACAATTTCTTTTGCAGGAGACATTTTTGATGATGTGGTAGGAAGCCCTTATTATGTTGCACCTGAAGTTCTCCGAAAGCGTTACGGCCAAGAAGCTGATGTGTGGAGTGCTGGTGTCATCATATACATTCTCTTATGTGGTGTACCTCCATTTTGGGGAGGTAGGAAACTAAGAATTCTAAGTTTAACACACAATGATCCAAGTTCTAATCATTGTGCTTAATTTCTATTTCCCCAAGATGTAAAAGCTGTTTCTAAAAATGGTAATCTTTATTTTGTTCCTTGGTAAATAGAAACGGAGCAAGAGATTTTCGACTCAATTTTGAAGAGTAAACTGGATTTCTCATCAGCACCATGGCCTAGTATCTCTGATGGTGCAAAAGACTTGGTTAAGAAGATGCTTGACAGAGATCCTAGCAAACGAATATCCGCTTTTGAAGTTCTTAGTAAGTTTCCTTACTGTTAACATGTTGACATAACTCTGAAACATGAGCTTTTTTTGTTTATCCAACACATTTATGGTGTCATGTATCTTAATTAGGCCCTGAATAATCAAAATTCTGGCTTGTGATTATCGAAATTTTGTCACCACATCGTTTAATGATCATTCTTTGATTCAATGCAGGACACCCCTGGATTCAGGTTGATGGAGCAGCTCCAGACAAGCCTCTTGATGCTGCAGTTTTGACTCGGCTGAAGCAGTTTACTGCAATGAACAAGCTCAAGAAAATGGCTCTTAGAGTGAGTATTATTTTCATCTTTATGAAAAGTGGTTTGCATTAGAGGTTAATAGAAAGATATCTATGTAAATATATTGACTTCATTCTGGAAATTTTACCCTTAATGAATTTATCTATATTGTTCTATGCAGGTAATTGCAGAGAATCTCAATGAAGATGAGATTGCTGGATTGAAAGAAATGTTTAAGAATATAGACACAGACAACAGTGGCCACATTACTTTTGAAGAACTAAAAATTGGACTGAAAAGATATGGTCATAATCTCAATGAGTCTGAAATTTATGACCTAATGCAAGCTGTAAGTACTAATTCTGAATCATCTTATTTCTTACCTCAACTAAACCTAAACTTTCATGAATCATAATTTTAGGAAAAGTATAATAATAGATTGATTAATATGGTTAAATTACCATCGAGGTTTTTATAGTTTCACTCAATTTTCAATTAGAATAATATAAAAGCTTGCAGTCAAGTCCTTATAATTAAAACTTTTGTAAACAAATCCCTATACTCGAAAATAAACTATTCTTTTTTCTCTAAAATATCCGTTAAACAGTATGGAGACTTGGTAACAAAATCTATAAACACAGAAAGACCTGATTAAAAATTAAGAGAAACTATAAGAATCGCTAGAGTAATTAAACTTAAATTATATTAAAATAGGAAATATAATTTTCTTCATTCTAAGTAGTACATTGTCTTAATCAATCTAACTCCTTTTTGTTCTGAAAAACAACAGGCAGATGTTGATAACAGTGGCACAATTGACTATGGAGAATTCTTAGCAGCAACATTGCACTTAAACAAAATTGAGAAGGAAGATCATTTAGCTGCAGCTTTCTCATTTTTTGATAAAGATGGTAGTGGCTACATCACTCAAGATGAGCTTCAACAAGCTTGTGAAGAATTTGGAATAGAGGACGTTCGCTTGGAGGATTTGATCGGAGAAGTTGACCAGGATAATGTGAGTATACATATATATATTCTACATACATACAGAAAAAATAAAAAATTAAATCAAATGAAATCATATAATACTATGCGTTTGATTTGTGTTTTTATTTTCTATGTTTTCTACTTTTAGGATTTTGCAAAGAAAAAAGAGAGAACAGAGGACATGATTTTATAAATTTCAAATTCCATTCATGTATTGATATCTTTGTCATGTTTACTTTTTGATCCCTATCAGGATGGAAGAATAGACTACAATGAATTTGTGGCAATGATGCAAAAAGGCAATGCTGATATGGGTAGAAGGGGAAGAAAAGGTAGCAGTAGTTTTAGCATTGGATTTAGGGAACCACTACCTGTATGTTAAGAAAATAGTGTATGAGTTTCTTTTTTGGTAACACAGACAATTTTCTCCAAGGTGTGTATTGAACTGAACTGACCCTAGTTCATGTAAATTTTGGATGAAGAAACATTACAAAGGGTTTGTTCGTTTTTGTTTTGGATGAACCAACAATTTGATCCTTAAAAGATTATTAAAATGTTAAGTGCTGACACATAATATATATGTTTTAAAAGTAGCATTTGGCTTCTGTTGTGAAATAAAAAAGACACAAATGTAAAGAACAAAATCTATTTGAAAATATGAGACAAAGACAGAAGTTTAAAATTATTTTTATCTAAAATAATATTTAAGAAGATTGACTTTTTAAAATAGAAAAATGCAAAAAACATGTATCGATATTAAGAAAGATTTTTATGCTAAGTTTTATATGTATAAAAAGATAAAAAGAAGTGACACGACTCGTATGTCTTTAGAACTAAATGTCATCTTAATAGATATTTTACTAACTAATCGTATCTCAAGAGTTAACACTTAAATTAATCTCTGAAATTATATTTGCACTTTCAATCTCAATTTGTCCTTCAACTTGACATTTGTGACTTGTATCGGCTTCACCTTATTTTTGTCAAAGAATCATTAACAATATACTAAGATAAACGGACAACTTTCTAACGACCGTTTAATGTGAAAATTAGAATTTTTTTACCTCGATTTTTCTCATGAAACTTTTAAAATTTTAATCCTAATTTTAGTTAAGGGTTTTAAAAGTTTCTTAGAAAGTAATTGAGGTAAAATTCAATTGCGACATCAGATAGTCGTTAAGAAGTTTAACGCGACAGACGTTAATCTATTTCAACACGCAGTTAACAATTCTACGACGAAAATAATATTAGGGACTAAGGTGAATCACGAATATTAAGTTAGAAAATTAAATTGAGTAAATTAAAATTTTGGAGATGATTAGATTAAAGCGTGAATATAATTTTAAAATTATCAATACGATTATTTACTCCTATGATAAATCTTGTTTATATATATAATTCTTAAGAAAAAGAAAACTTTTAGGAACCAATTAATTAATTGATTGATCTTTTAAGAGTTAAGTTCTTGTAACATTATTTATTTATCAGGATCAACATTTATTTGAATATAGCTTGCAGCCTCCTAAGTGTGTAAAAGTATTCAACTATTTTTTTACCTTAGTCCATGACAATAATAAAAAAGTTTCACGGTCCACAAAGTCCAACAAAATACATAAATTCAGTTTTAATTTTAGTTTTTATCATCTTATCTTTATATTACCTTCTTATCTTATCTTTTTGCTTTTATTTTTCGTAGACAATACTCTATATATTTAGTTTTACTTTTATAATTCAATCAATCAAGAAATATATAACAAAGCATTCTTTATTTTTGCATACTCTTTATGTACTCTTTTAATTTTATTAAAAAAAATTCAATTCGAATTTTAACATGAATCTTGGTAAAGAGTAGCTCTCAAAATGGCACTTATAAATTGTAATGCTTCATACTTAGGATTCAAAGGGTTATAATGTCATAACCTAAGGTCAAAAACATCACTATTGTATTTATTTTTTGATAGAGCTAGCCAATAATCATAGATAGATAGAGTTAATGTCATACACCAAGCTAAACTTCAAAGTCATCTTGACAAGTCACCATACCATATAATTGATAAACTGAATCCCCAAACAAAAGTCGGCTCGAAATAAAAATTAACTAAAAATTTAAGATTTAGAATATAGAATATTCTATTATTTTATTAAAAAAGATTTTTTAACCCAAAAGCATGATCATAAGAAAAACATGTTCTCTTTCCAAATCTAACTATTGTTTGAAAAGACTTAAATCTGACTTAGCAAGAAAAATGCTTCATTCCTAATATATGGATCCAATTTTAATTATTAGTTGTATGATGGAAATACTCTGAACTCACACACAGACACAATGACACAAATTAAGCTCATCAAATGAGATTGTGAAGTAGACAATAATACAACAAAATAAAACCAAGGTCAATGTCATCCATTTTAAAGCTCAATTTGTGGGTTAGATATTGTTATATGTTGCTATCCAATTTATCATTGTTTCTATTGATTTGTTATTACTTAACAGGAACATCCATTTAGTTTATATCTTATATTATATTATTATATTATATTATCTATTCAGAGGTTGGGTGTATTTGTCAATGGGGTCATGAGTTATGGCACCCAAATAAGTGAGATGAGGTTTGCCAATTAATTAAGGAACTATTTGATTAAGTGGGGTATCATGCTAATCAAGTGATTAGGAGTAATCTTTAATTTTGATCAGTTGATATACAAATTAGAGCTTAATTTGTCACCATAAGATTTGCTTGATTGGTGAGTATTCATCCATCAACATGGTCAACTTCCAACTTCATAATGTAGCAAGTAATAACAACTAATTAATGACAATAATATAAATAATAATATTGTTATATCAATGCTCTATTATTTTACTTTTATTGCTAGCTACCTTGGATAATAATATTGTCATATATATATGTATATCATCTATGTCTGTTTCTTGACTTAGCAGGTAGTGTGTATCTTCGTTAATTACTAGATTGTAACTATATTTAACTTTATAGATGCATGAATGACTTGTTGTTTTGTATATTAATTAATAATTAATTAATTCGTTAAGAGTTTAATTATACTGCAATAAAAATTGAGAGAGATTTAGACTCAGTATTATGTTTATTAGTTCAAAGACTGATACTAAATTTTTTTTTCTGTTTTTAAAATTTTAGTATTTCAGTACATTTAAAAAGTAGGGACACAAAGAGACTAAAATTTTGAGAGACAGAGACTGAAACTTTAATAATATTTTATACCTAAAATATCTTTATTTCAATTAATTTATTTCAATTTTACTCTTTGTATAAATTAAATAAATTTTATTATTGTTTTAATTTCTGTCTTCCACTCTGCACCAAATAAAATACTGAGATTTATTCAATCTTTGTTTTTTAGAAGGGAATATATAATTTCTTCTTTTTGTATTAAATAATTTAGAGGAAACAAAACAAAAAAAATTCACAATGTGATGCACACATATACTCATTTTTCTAATTTTTTCCTTTGTATTTATATTGTTATTTTATACACCAAACTAATATATAGTTATTTTTATAATGAGAAAATACAAATAATGAGGCAAAGCCTCTGCAAAAAGAAACGTTTCAGGGTCTAAGGGGAAATGGGTGGGACCTACAGAAACGTGGAGAATGATTTAGATTTTGGACGGATATGGACGACGCAGATTGTAGCTAAAGATCTTTGACAGCCGTCCGATAAATGCAGATTCTGACAACTCACGTGAGGTTGGCGCCAAACGGTGGGGTGTCTATTTTGGCTTAATGTGCGACTAATCATGTTCCATGCTTCTGCCACGTCACTCATTTATTTTTAACATTTACTCATTTCTCTTTACAAAATTATTTTCAGCCAAAGTCTCTTTAACTGTTTTTTATTAAATATAAGAAATGTTGTTTTTTTAACCGTAAAAATTTATATGTAATTATTTTTATTTGATGTTATTTAAAAATTATTAAATAATTTAATATATTTAATTAAATTATTATTTAATAATTTTTAATTATTAATTTTATATAAAAATAATTATATTTAAATGTTTATTTTTTTTAATTAAAAAAGTTTTAATTTTTTATTTATGTTATTTTAGATTAATAATTTAAATTTAAAATTTAAAATTTTTTATTTTTTATTTTTTCACTTTCAATAAC
>NC_029786.2:106206696-106207875 GCF_000816755.2 Arachis ipaensis | reverse complement strand
ATATTTTTTATATTTTATTTGAATATAAAATATAATATTTGAATTAAATTCTAAATAATTAATTTATCATGTAATTTCTATTCTCATAACATTATAAAACTTGAAAAATACTTGTGTAATCTTAAAAGCTATTATATAAATAAGAAAACTATTATCTTTTTAACAATCGGGTTTAGGGAGTTTTAAATGAAAAACAAAATATTGGTACTCCAAATAATACATGGATGATTGTTTATCCTTATAATACATTAAAAATTTAAAACAGAATGTTGTAACAATGATAAATGTATGTTACAAAAATTCTAGCTCAATATTCCAGTAAATAATAAAACCACTACTCATAAATATTTTTTTTTTCATTTTCTATTTTTATTTTTTAGAAGATTGTAATAAATGTTATGTCTTATAATAGAAAAATACCACAACCTGGCCCCTCTTCACTCCTTACATTTCCATGTTCTGAAACAGTATCATATGTTTTGCTGCCTCCTTCATTCATTGTCTTCTGTCTTATTTCACTTTCTTCTCATATTATTGTTTTTTTATTTTTATTTTTACTATAACATATATTTATGAAATCATACATATATACATAACTCAACTAATTGAATAGCAATCTTTTTTAATTCCTTAAATACTTTGCAACTTGAAAGGTAGAATATTATCTTGTCTTACTTCACTTATAAGTAACAAATTTTTATTTGCCTACATTTATTTTAACACAAAAATAAATGAATAAATAAATATATTTGTCCTCATCAGAAATTCTATAGTAATTTTCTTGTATACATTGAATGGAACAGTGTAATGTATTGGAAGTATACCATAACCATTTATATGCAAAAATTATAGGTAATGATTGGTTTCTATCACAAACTTAGATTATGATATAAATAATAAACAATGAAGAAAGCCATATATGATTCAGTTTAGAAGAAAATGGATATGCACGAAAGTGTTTAAATAGTCATTATAACCACATCACTCAAATTAATTAAAATTGATGACAAAGACTTCTCACATATTAGATTTATAATATAGGAAGGTTAGTATAGGTGAAAAAAATGTTTGATTAATCCGTTAGTTTTTATAATTTTATTAAATTCTTAATTAGATTTTTATATTATTTTTAATTTTATAATTAAATTATTTTTTGTATAAAAAATATTAAAGTCAATT
>NC_029786.2:106206380-106206665 GCF_000816755.2 Arachis ipaensis | reverse complement strand
AAAAGACCTAATTATAAATTTAATGAAATTATAAGGACTACAGAGTACGTAAACTACAAAAAATAGAACAAATTTTATAAGTATGTAATTTTTCTTTTAGGGTGTTGAAGGTCCTTTATATATATTCATGGAGCCAAAAGCATATCTTGATCTTAATAATTCTAATAAGTATAAGATTTAGAAGAAATGTGATGTTGATGTATATATATATATATATTCTTTAGAGATGGACAAATATCTCTTGATTACTCCTAAGAAACTAGAACTATCCTTATTAGGAATTCT
>NC_029786.2:106192743-106206179 GCF_000816755.2 Arachis ipaensis | reverse complement strand
TTACACTGTGGCAATAATCACCTTTTTTATTTTTAAATAACATTTTATTGCTGGCAGTGGCACCCTCTTCCATGAAGTTAGTTGGAGGAATTGAGACAAATTATGAATTATCTTAATTAATTCATACGAATGTAATGATTGGTTTATTACATTAAATTTCTGGATCAAATAAATAATTGACTAATTAATTTAAATTAAATTAAAATAAACTAAACTAAGTATACACTTATGCTGTTATGCAGATACATAAGCATATAAACTTTTTTTGTTAAGGAGTTAACCTCTATCCTAATCAACCTTAATCAAAGTTAATTTAGCACATAGATTATTATCAAAAGACAAAACAACCCTAATTGTTTTTTGTTTTTTCCATTGTTGGTTCCACCAAAAAAAAAGTAAAAAACAAGTGATTCCGGCTATAGTTATTTTTTTTTTCATCCAATAATAATATATATAGAAACAGACAAGATATTTTTATACATTTTACCAAACATAACTTTAATGTTAGTTACATTAATTTTGTTAATATTCTAATTTTATCTCTCTCACTGTTAAAATTGTACCAAAAAAAATTACATGTTAAAAAGAATAATAGAAAAGTTATTGTGACAGTTCCTATTAATCTATCTATGTATTCCAGTTCATTGAAAGCTAGTTCCACTTGAGATTTCTTTTCCAAAAATCTCCAAAAATTTAATTTCATATCTCTCTTTTCTCAAAGGAAAAGTATTGTGTCACCAACTCCAGAGCTTTCAGTTTCAACTATTATAATACATACCTTAAGTGCTTAAAAATCCACTTCTTCTAGTGGTTTTAATCCAAATCATAATCAAAATTTTCATACTCTATTATTCTCTTCTGTTTTTACACTATAGACACCAATCTTGTGCATAATTCAGCCTTTGAATTTGATTAGCCACTGCTTATTATTCTCATAGTTCTAGAGGTATTTTCTCAGTTGTTCTGAATTTCTGTTTTCAGATTCTTTCTTTTGGTTTTGTTCTGATTTTGATTCTGCATGGATTCTTTTGTGTGGTTTTGATATAATTGATGTTCATCTTATCTGGGTCAATGTTCAAGTTTGTGATGAAGATCCAATGTTATGTTATCTATTGTTTATACTGAGAAAATGTAGCATTGGAATCTGATAGTTAATCTTGATGTATCAAATCTTTTCAAGAATTTCCAATGGCATGTTTAATAGTCCATGCACCTTTCTATAGAAATCATATAGAATTTAGAAGCAGGGGAACTTTGAGTTCTTGAATCAATAACCATATTTCGGCTAACCTCGTCTTCTTTCCTTTGTTTTTTGGTTTTGTTTTTCATTATGATAGCAATATGGAATCTGAAAATGGAGTTGCTGTGGAGGAAGAGAAACATGTGATTGGGGTGAGTACTAATGAGAACATGGATAAAGAAGTTGAAAACAATTGCAACAATGAAGAGAATCATGGAAAGAATGAAGGATCTAAACCCAAAGTAGAAGGTGAAGCCTCAAATTCTGCTAGTGATGGAGTTGAAGTTGAAGTTGAAGCAAAAACAAAATCTTCAGCAGCAAGTAAAAGCTCAAAGCATGCTAAGGTACCACATTAATGGTTATTTATCAGTTATCACATTGTGAATGTTAATGTCACTTAGCGAGTGTGGCGAATTTGGTAACTGTTTCAAGATAGAAATATATAAACAAGTTGATGTTGTTAGGAACCTGGTGGAAAAGGTGGTGTTGCTGTGAAGAACAACAAACTTGCTGTCATCAAAGACAAACCAGATTTGAAGGCTTCAACTTCATCTTCTCAAAAGCAAAAGCAAAGGCAAAATCTTTCTAAGAGCCTTTCATTCCCATCAAAATCAGCAACTACTAGAGATGGTATAAAGAAAAGCATTGATGGAGTTCAGGTGAAAACAGAAGCTAAGCAGCATGTTCAAGGCAATAGTGTTAAAGCCGAGTCTTCGATTCGCCATGGAAGCAAGTTGACAAACTCTCAAATTAGCTCAAAGGAAGTAAAAACAAACCAAAAGAATTTGACATCAACTTCTAGCTTTAAACGCCCTATGGTTAGATTCTTTTTTTTTTTCTACATTGCATTTTCTCTGTCTAACTTATAAATTCTTCCTCATTGGTATCCATGTCCATGCTCATGATAGCTTCTTTTCATTGTTCTACCAGCTTGGAAGGTCAACTCCGGCCGCGCTGGCAAATGATGTTGCCAAGAGTCAACCATCTCAGCCATCTCAGCCATCTCAACCATCTCAACCATCCATGTAAGTGCTAGCCTCCCTATAATTTCACTCAGTATAAGGATTTAATTATAAAGTTTTAAACTATAGTATCAAATTGATAATTAAGTGAAACTATAAGAGACTACAGAGTAATTAAATCTATCCTTCATCAATACTATAAGTTGGATGATCAATAATTCAATATTCTGTTGATTGGACTGTGACATTATGGCTTTTTGGCCTTATTGCAGATCTGTTGTTGATCAAAATTCAGACTCAAAAAAATCTGAAAAAACAAACAAGGAAGATGAGGATGGTCAATCCACAACTTCGTATGATTCATACACTATCACTCACACTTATTAGTTCATTCTTTTTGTGTTACTAAAATATTCATCAAACTTTGTTTACATGCTATCAGAAGCACCACTCCTCGCCGGAGGAGCAGTGGTTCTGGATTCTCCTTCAGATTGGAAGAGAGAGCTGAAAAGAGGAAGGAGGTTATTGCTGCAACCTTGCATCTTATCTTATTGATTATGTTAATAGTCATTGTGATATATTGATCCTTTGTTTCCCTCAGTTCTTCTCAAAGTTGGAAGAGAAAATTCAGGAAAAGGAAGCTGAAAAGACTAATCTCCAAGAGAAATCAAAGGTACATATGGCATGGGTTTATGACTTAGATGCACCAAGTTAAACTCGATGCATCATGCACTATGGTAATCCAACTGAGTAGATTTAAGTCAATCTATTATGCACCGGATTTGAGCCGTTGGGATTACCTTAGTGCATGATGTAGCGAGTTTAAAGTGATGCATCATAGCATTCTCCCTAGCGCGAACAAAATGGATTCTATTCCTTGTTGTGATCTTAGTTTTCTAAATTATTTTCTTCATTTTGTCTTGTGGATTTTGTGCAGGAAAACCAGGAAGCAGAGATCAAGCAATTGAGGAAAGCCATGACATTCAAGGCCACTCCAATGCCAAGTTTCTATAAGGAACCTCCTCCAAAGGTTGAACTCAAGAAGGTAACTTATCTCTCACAATGCCTTCTAAAGAAGTTCTCCATTCTCAGAAGTCAGAACTAAGTGGTTTTTTCTTTTTCCATTTATCCAAGCTTGTTTTCATGGCTTTTCATGGCAAATAAAAAAGCAAGTTCATATTGCTAATGTGTGTTTTTTTAGCTAGAGAATCTATTCTTCTTTTCTGTAATGCTGACTTGCTCAACTGTTTTAAGTACTCATTTTACTTGTATTAATTGTTGTCAAACTCTCGAGTTAAAGTGGAATCGAGTTAATTCAGACACAAACTCGTTTCTGGGTAAACTCGCATAAACTCGGTCAAACTCGCGAGTTTACGGACGAGTCAACGAGTTTGCTTTGTTTGGCCTTTTTTGCAAAAACGGAGCCATTTTGGGCCCAAAAAAACGAGGAAAAAAGGGAGCAACGTATGAACGTAACCCTAAACAGCTAAATTCCTCACTTTGTTTGCCGCACTCATTCAATCACTCTCTTCTCCAAGCCCTTTTTGCATTTTATGTTGAACTAGATGCATACTTGTGAAGGATTTGAATGTGTGTTCTAGAGTACTTGTTATAATTGAAGTATTATGTTAATTTATTATGTTTTTTGATATTGAAATTGTTGAGTTTGAATGTCTGTATTTGAATAAACATATATATTATACACGATATATATGTTTTTTGCAAAAAAATTATAACAGGTAAACTCATACGAGTCTATGAGTCGAGTCTAGGTCAACTCCACGAGTTTACCTAGACTCCCGAGTTTGACAACCTTGCTTGTATGGGCTCAGTTTATAAGACAAAATAAGTACAAATAACATGTCTCTTCTATACTCTTCGGAGTTGCATATTTCTTATCTAGCGAACCAATTCTAATGCATTTTTATCTACCAATCAGATACCTACAACTCGCCCAATATCCCCAAAGCTTGGAAGGAATAAAGGGTCTGTTGTGAGCAACAATTCAGAAGATAAATCTTGTTCTCAGAATGATTCAGCCACCAAATCAAAGGTGAAAGCTCACAAAGATGTTACTTCAAAGAAACCAATGAACAAAACTCAAACCAAGCCACAAGCTAAGGAAATTTCAAAGAAAACTGAAAATGATTCTAGAAAGTCTATAATCAAGGTCTCAGGTATAGGAAGCAATGAAGAATGCCAAGAAGCACAAGTTAACAATTCTGAATACCAAAGAGGTGGCATGGAACTTGGATCTGAAAATCCTCATGGTCAGAACAATAATGCACTGGTTGTATCATATGAGGTTACTGTTGGAGGGTAGAATTTAAATCCAGATCAAATATATTGATTATATAAACTTAGGATTCCTTGTTGAAGTTGTTTTTATTGTTCCCATGTTCATTTCATTATATTATATCATGTATAATGAGGTTGTTTCTTTGTTCATCAAAAGCATGTATTAAATTATATTTGCTTCTTGTATTGAACTCATACCTTTATAACCTATAGTAAAAAAGCCTTGTTTATTCATTGTTTAGCAAGTTATTCGTGTGTTAATTCATATCAGAAATTTGTCAAAATTGAAAATCAATCTTTCATTCATCACTCTCAATAGAATTGAGTCATACTAAAATCTGGTTCCAATCTTGCTTGGGTTTCTTACAAGTGCCAACATATAAGTATCTTGGTTTCAAGTATAAACAGAATTTTCCAATCACTGCAATGCTTGAAATGCAATTTTTTTCCTAGAAAAAGAAACAATAAAAAGATTGCACTCAAATCATTGTAAGTTCTTCAGAATTCAGTTGTTGAAGATGATCAATTCAAGTTGAAGTTGCATCATGTGATCAGGCTCCACTTTGGGAAGAAAATTGAGGCGCGCGGCCAAGTGGTACCATGAGATCCTTCAGCACCTCATACTCTTCCACATCCAGTTCGGTACCATGCAAAACCTGTTTTCATCAAACCCATAGTTAACAAATTATGAATGAAAACTAAAGGATTATGCAACAAAATCAGAAGTAACACAGAATAAGAAGCAGCACCTAAGAGATATAAGAATTCATTTCAAAAAACTTGATTATAGAATTGTAAAATGTGGCTATTAAATCTTAGTAGAAGAAGGTGAAGAAAATCAAGCATGATCTGCTAAACCATGAAGGGCTTATATTGTTTAAGTTTTGCACCAAAACCAATAAAAAGAGGTGGCAAAACATCTATACAGGAAACACAGATGAAAATTAAGCAATCTCTCTTGCAGATTGTTATGTAGATACTTGAATGTTAATTGAACTACCTCAACAAAAAGCTCATATATGGAAAGGATTAAGATTTTAGGACATGATATCTAAGTAATATAACTATATTGTTTTTTTTTTCTTAGTATCAATAAGATTCCTGCCAGGGTAAAGATACTGATATCACCATCTCTCACCTTGCGAAACAAGGGCCTCCTATCTGTCAGGTATGAGGTCAGAGAAGGGATTCTACAAACGGACAATGAATCGATGAACAGAAGAGCAACCACTTGCCATTGCCTTGTTCTGAAAGCCGGAAGAGGATCCACAAATGACATTGTATCCAGCAAGCATGCCTATAAGAAAATCAAGTGAAGTAACTCATATCCATATAAAAATAGTATCTGGATTATTACAAGATATTTCTCTGTACAGTTATGAAGATTATAACTTAAAACTACATGCAACTCATACTATTAAAATTAAGGCATAACTCTAAGGTGCAAAGAACTCTCCACAGTGCCCATCTAAACAATTTCCTTTGTCCTACGACACGAAACATCATTACTAGGTAACCACACATGATTACTTAGTAAACACAAGATGGAACCAGATGTCTGACAACTGTAATACATCATTACTTAGTATATAGAACAAAGTAAAGCCAAAATCTTACCACCCCTTGCTCCAAGGTTGATATTGGTACTGGTAACCTGAGCTCGGCAACAACTGCAGGTAAAGCTCGAGAAAGACAACTGGCTAAAGTTTGCTTTATTTCAGATGATCTACCATCTGACAATACGATTTTGCATGGATATTCTCTCCCATTAACTGATAGATATTCCTCATGAGAACTTTCATCACTCCCGTATATATATGCCAAAGAAGAAGATGATATCCATGTAAAGAGTGCATTCCACATGGTTGCAAAAGGTGATAACTGAAACAAAATTATAAAAGGATCAAGGTATGGCATGGATTAAATCAAGAAAGCATGCACAGTTTAGGATATTGGATATTTGTTAAAGAACTCAGTAGAGATTAGAGACTCACTGTCAAACTGAAACCTTCAGGTGGAGCATCAAACCATGAGTCTTCATTGTCAAACAAATCAACATCGGGAAATCCAGGCTTTTGTGGCCATTTCACAGTAAACGATTCAGTTTCTTCCATATCATCATTCTCCTTAATCTCTTTCTCAACACCGTCTTGTGGGGGTGGCAAAATAATGAGCCCAGCTTCCAAAACTGCAGGAGACACATTGATGGACACCAAAAGAAGGTGAAAATTCATCTAATATATAAATAGAAAACATATGAAAGAAACAAAAGTTACCAGCATCAGCAACATCGGATCCTCCAGATGCAACTGCTTCCGATGCTTGGTTCAATGCCATTGCACAAGCTTCAGCAGATGTGCGACGAATCATATCTTCATCATCATCAACTTCTGTATCATCTACCAAGTCAGATTTATGTTTGGCGTCTCCAAATTCTTTAACCTCACAAAGATCTTTACTCCCGGAACTGTTGCTTTTCTCATCCGCCCAAGTAACAGAGCGACTAAGTTTCTTTCCACCAGCAGCTTTAAGAGAAGACTTGGGTTTATTCTTGGATGATCCGGTTGTTTTTTCCATTTGGACTTTATCATCATCATTGGCTGCATCTACATTGGAAGTGGAAGCACCATCATTAACAGCAACTCTACATTCCCCATCTTTTATTGGTGCCACTTCAGAATTGTTCTTTTCAACATCACATTGTCTTTCAGATATGGAGACGAAATTAACATTTGTTTTTTTATCAAAAGGGTCAAGAGGGGTTTTGAGCACAGCATCACAAGATTCAGCTACTTCCTTGATTCTTGGCTCCTCCTCTTTTTCTGAGGCACTTAAATTTAGACCACTCTTAAAAGAGGAAGACAGTTCTTCAATACTCTTACCATCTTTTGCAACTACCTCTTTACTGCCAACCGTTTTCAGCTTCTCAACTGATGCAGTTGGTTTAATTTGATGATCAACTTTGGTGTCTGTTTGACCTGGTGGTGCTTTCGAAACACTATACTCATCGGTCATAATTATAGTACTCGTGAAGTCCATGTCATTAATAATTAAATTTTTGTCACCGTTCAACTTGCCACGAGCACCTTTGGCCCCTGCAACGCATAATCAAAGCCCACTTTGTCGGAAAGTGAAGAAGGATAAGAACTAAAAGTTAAACTATTCCATTTCTCAGAAATCAGGTCGCCAGCTTCAGTTCAATCATATTTACTCACATGCCACTGATTGAACATAATAGAATAAATAAAATATCACCCCTAAACAAGAACTAGCATATGGCTATTTTATAATTTAGGCTCCTAAACATATCAGGACTCCATAAATTCTCACCTTTCTTAATATTTTTCCGAGAAGAACCCTTGGAATCACTGTCTCTTGGTTTTGGTACATAACCTTCAATTGCATTTGAAGGTCCAGCCCACTCCTTCAAAGACACCTCTCCAGTGCCGGTTTCTTCTTTCTCCTGAATTTTCAAGTTAGACAAACCCAAATCACCACTCTTTTCCAACTTCTCCAATGGTTCTAGATTCATATCCGCAAAATGTCTAAGAACATTGTTTAGTTTCTCTGAGTCTAAAACTGAGCATCTCTCATCTTGCAAGCTCCCAGCGAAAGTTTTGCTGTTAACAACACAACTCGATGAACAAAACATGTATGTCTCATGCAGGTCATAGACCTTGTGCTCCTTTAGTGAAATCCGATATCTACCCTTCCGGGTCCGATCAGATGGCAAAGAATTGTGGCAGAGTGGATAACCACACACATTTGTGATGGATCGTTCAGTCACAACATCTTCATAATCACTCTTTGATATCACAGATCCAGCTGCAAACAGCTGGTCTTCATTTTGGATGCCCTCAAGAAGGGACATTTGCAGTTTGAAAACAGCATCTTTGACAAATGCAAGTTGATCCTTTCCCATTGAACAAAATCCTTAAAAGGTAGTATCTGGAATAATGTCATGCAAAAAAAAAAAAACTAACATTAAGCTACCACCAGACAAAAAATAAATATTTCTAATTCAAAAGCACTCGGGCAATAACTGATCAGAAAAACAGGAAGACAAACAATTGCACATGATAATTAAATATTGAAAGCAAAGCTTTCTAAGATTGATTCTATTCCCTCAAACACAAACATAATCAAGTATTAGATTTCAAAATTCATTACAATAATCAAATCATCCTCGTGCTCCTAGAATTAACTCAACTACTCCCCTCAGCTTACTCAACATATAAACATAGATTATACTACTCAATGTCAAATAGCTACTACCAAGTTGTACCTCTTACTGTACATTACTTGGTTACAAAGATGCAATGCAGATATAAATATTGTGACATCCCTTATTATTTTAGTTGTTATTTGTACATTCATATAAACCTTATTACTTCATTCCAATGCAAGTATTTTAAACTCTTTCATGCTTCAACAAAACAACCAAAGCTGGCATAATATGGAATTGGATTATATTAATTATTTTTTAAAAAGATTTAGCTGCACTAAATACATTGCTAAAATATTTATAAAAAAAAAAATTGATTTAAAAAGTGACCACATTTGCAAAATCCCAAGTCACTAAGTAGCTCAAAAAGGTTGGGAATTTTCGAATACGGTCAAAGAATAAAAAATCATTTGAAACCAATTGGTCCGAGTGATAAAATTGATTTCGTTTTTAAGGAGAACAAGAGAAGTGACTTAGAATAGAGTTAATTGTCATAGATAAAAATTTGAGAAGGTTGCAAAGCCCTAGGGTTTATGGATAGAAGAAGAAGAAGCAGAGGGAGGGAAGGTACTCCGGCAGTGACTTGACGGTGGACGGTGGCGAGTGGCGGTAATATGAAATAACGATGAGACCAATAATAATTTTCTCAATTATTTGGTGCTTTAGACAAAAAAAAAATGAAAACTATATATGGCCATTTTTTGTGCATAATTAAAATTTCTGAATTATTTAATGAACCTTTAAAATTGGCACACCTTGATCCACATATATTCCCATTGGGTTCCATTGTACCAAAAGTAATTAATATAAGGACACCAGTTTCTGATAATTCAATTTCAAACCAATTTCTCCATCAGATTAAATACAAACTCCTCCATGTTCCCATCATTTAATATACACAAGATAAGACTAAGAGTTCTCAGCTTTTGACACAAATATCCTTTTAGACCCTTTTTTTTTTAAAAGAAAAAATTGAAAACCAGAACATAACAAAGGCATAATCTCCTCAGCATGTCATTTCTGGGCAAACAATTAGCCTGAAAAAAGAAAATTAGTTATGTTAGAATCTATATGGATGAATATGGGATTAAAAATCATGTAAATTATTTCTCTGTATTATCCTCCATCTCTAGGTAAATATTGAGGTGAATGGAAGAGTTTTAATATGTTATCATTAGAACCATTTTACAGCTATATTTTGGTTTTAAATTTGATGAAAGATTTGCTGATTCTGTTCTGGCTAATAGGTTCCACCAACAAACAACAAAGATCAAAGCTCACCTTCAAATATGAGATGCTGAGGAGTATGCATTCACAGAAACAAAAACAATGCTTAGTTTGAATCTGAGCCAGTAGAAAAAGTGGCCTGAGAATTATTGCCGCGCGAAGAGTTCCTTCCGAGAGCTTCCACATTGTGCTGGTTGCTAGTCTCAGGGATGGAGGAATCCGCCAAATGATTCGACAAAGATGCATCCCCAACTCTATTATTTTCTCTAGATTCGAGGCGCTCCATCAATCGGGATACACTCGCAATTCCAGCATTCAACTCTCTCTTGACTTCTGAACCGAGTTCTGACACGGAAGAATTTCGAGAGAACAGCCTCTCTTTCCATCCCCTTGTGCCCTTCGAAAGCGATTCTTTGTATCTAGTCATAAAACAATTCAATACCGTATAAGTCAATTTGAGAAAATACATACTTCTAAGGAGTAAGGACACATGCCATTGCTTTCTAAGAAATTGTACCTCAGGGACATTGCATTAAATTTGGACCTCAAAGAATCAGAAAATGACTGGAGATCGGATGGCCCTGCTCTGTCTCCGTCCAAAGTCGAAGAATGAGTGGTAGAACTTCGGCATGCAAGGGAAGAAAGAATACATAACTCCACTTATCCAAACTACTAATAATGATCCCTAAGATAATAATCATTAAGACCTAACTAAGTACCTTTCATTAGGGTGAATCCCTTCACGGTTTGTAGCCGAGACAGTAGACCTGTGAGCTAAAGAAGGGCTCCGAGTTTGAATATGTGCGATCAGCTGAGACGTTGATGGTTCGTCTCCATCAGATGTAAGTGGCGTAGATGGACTTCCTACAGGGATTTCAGCCAGTTCATTTCCATCTCCGGCAACAGATTCAGGACTAGATGGATGTGCACTCGACTGTGCCGAGAATAGTAAGAAATGTGGATGGCCATGAGCAGATGACCGAGTACTAGGACCTTCCCTGTGACCAAGGTGCCGTGCTCTCCTCATTGCTGCCGCAGCAGCTATATGTTGAATTATTCGCTCTTCAAACTGCATAATGTGAAAACATATTATGATGTGCTTAACCAAGCGAATCAAACCAAAACTTCGAAACTGATGACAGATAACCGACCTGCTGCAATTCTGGATCATCAAGGGTTGGATGATGAAAGATATCAACATTTCTTGATGGGGTAACCCTTATGCTCCTCTCCTGCTCTACTGCTTCAAGCAATTCTTGACTGTCATAAATGCATACGAGTTTAATAATATAATTCCAAAAAAGAATTATAAAATAGATATCATATTTGAAAAGAAAAATCATAAACAAACAACCTGGTAGCATCCTTCAAGCTAACAGATTGCCAACACATGGGACATTGGGAGCTTCTTTGACACCTGTGAACAATCACTCGTAAAATTGCTAAAGTTATATAGTTCCATTTACATCGGTACGGCTAGTAACCCCCTTTTATCATGTCGAAATTTTGGTCCCTTCCACTTTGCCCAACCCGAAGATCAAAAGAAAACAAAACATGAAAGTCGGAAATGGCATATAAGTACATCATTGCTTTCTTACTTCTGGTTCTATTTTGTCAATGAGAATTTGTTATTGGTGAAACACTATAAGGCGTTTTAATAAATAGAAACCAAACTAGATGACATAATGCATATCCCTATGAGTACTGTAAAGGAACGTAAAGCACCAGTAACTAAAACGTAATAAGTTCCGAAAGATACACAACTTGCAAAACATGTATTGTACCATTCAAGAATGCAGTGTAGGTGGAACTCGTGCTTGCAATTAGTCACCTGGAAAAAAAGAGGTGGAGAAATTGAAGAAATGTCTTTCGATTGAACTCAAATAGTTGCTTATTATAGTACTAATTCCGGAATCAAAAGACACATGAATCAAAAGCAGAAAACATTACCGACGCAGGATCACTGTCACAAAAATCCTCAAGGCATATACTGCAAGCATCATGACAGGCTTCTTGAATCCCCCCTTCAACAAAGGCTTCTGCTGATGTTGTATGGCTTTCAATCTTTCCTTCCATCTCTGGAACCTTTTAAATACCAGCCAACAACTTCAGAAAATATTTCCCAAGTTCTTAGAGTGCATATTATTTTTATCAAACAGAATATGGACCACATATGGTTTCGATAAGTACATTAAAAATACAGATTCTACCCGGAATTACCTCGTGTACTAGATGACAGCAGAGAATGGAACAACGCAATAACATTAAACATCATTAGCTCGATTAAACAACACTAACTCAATTAATCATCATCATCATAACCATAATGAAACAATGAAGCCAAAATAAGCTTTATACACTATTCAAGTAAGGCTTCCATGGCTTCAGCAAATAAACTCAAAACAATGATCTTTGTTTCAGACTTTCAACTCTAACAATTTACCTAAGCCTAGCCATTGGAATTCAAATTTGATCATTTTTCTCCTAAAGAAATATAATCAGATTTATGCCTGAAACATCTTTTATTCCTTCTAAACATGTACCAAATATATGCCAATACGTGAAAAGTTAAATGGAAGAAAAAACAACAGCTCAGAGTAAAGGGATCATGTAAGGATGCAATTGGAATGAACTCCTGTATAATAAAGGTTTAATCTTTGAAACATAAATTGAAATGGGTATTTGACAAAAAAGGAAAAAAAGCACAAATTTGCAATCAAAATTCAACAAACAAACGAATAGTTACAGGATTTACCTCCATTGAGAATTGGTAAAGCTCCACAAAAGAGAAAAAAGGGGTCTCAAGAAATTTGTAGTGATTATTTGTGAACCCACCAAACAAAGCCTTGAATTCAAAACCTCCAAGGTAGCAGCTATAGATGCAGTGCAGAAAACAACAACAATTCAATAATAGAAATTATGATTATCATAAAGAAAAGAAAAAAACAAAAAGAACAAAGAGAAGAGTGTTGCAGTTTACCTTGCTGGATTTTATGATTATTATTGATTATTGATTTGATTTGATTGATGGGTTTCTTTACCAAATTTGTGTTTGTGTGAAATGAAGAATTTTGATTTTTGACAAGAAACCCCCACTAACCCCACAAGCATCACAGAAAGGACACAAAGAAGAATAAAGTATACTCAACTTTATAGCTTTCTACGCCTTATTATTATTATTATTATTATCAATTAATGATAATAAAATCTTAATTAAATTAAAGAATCAATGATGATAATACAGAAAAAAAAATGATAAGATGTTTAATTAAGAATTTTAGATCATGATGATGATGATGAATATCCAATCACCACCTAACTAGTAATTTATTGTTTATTTCTAACACTTTAAATTTGTTATTAGGGATCAATATAAATAATTATTTAGAAAAAGTTAGATTGTATTATCATTTTTTTAATTGAGAATAAACAATAAATATACAGGTATATGAAAAAAAAAAAGACAATTACTAAAATTAATCTA
>NC_029786.2:106190147-106192492 GCF_000816755.2 Arachis ipaensis | reverse complement strand
AAAAAAGATGTTTTTTTATTTTTCTAATACTTTTATTTTTACTATTAGAAATTTATTAAATACGCTAAAAATATCTTTTTTATTAAAAAAATAATTTTTTGTCAACTTAATAGTACCCAAACAAACATTTAATAGATTATTATAATATATTAGACACTTAATTAAGAAAAAAGAGTTGCTCTATGAACATTAAAAGGTATGTTTTTGAAATATATGTTGAAAATTGTAGTATATCAATAGGATAAAGTGAACTCTAGTCTCTTATAATAAGAATATTTTATATTGACACTTAATTAAATACTATTAGGTAGATAAAATAGAAGATTAAAGTGGTTTAGCTTATTAGTTCCAACGAAAATTTCTGAAGGCAAATAGAAGTCAGTCACTTTTTGTTTTATGGTATCTCTTAATTTGATAGAATAAGGATTAAATCGTCACGGGTCTAAATTATGTTTAACGATTTATTATTTATTAATAAGTTATTGCATACACAAAATGAAATTCGAATTTTCGACACTTGTTTAAGCGAGTGAGCAAGCACCAATCAACCCAAATTGGTTAGTTTCACATTTTTTTTTTTGGTTTTTCACAGTATCCCGCAACTCGATAGGTCAAAGACTAATCCGTCGCAGATCTAAGCTCCATTTAAGGGTCTGCTGCTGGCCAATAGGTTGCTGTATGCACAAGGCATGATTCAAACCCCCGACACTTACTTAAGCGGATGAGTGAGTTGACCGCTCGACCAACCCAAGTTGGTTAATTTCACATATTTTTTTAATCTTGCTTTGCTACTTTTATTTTGGGCTTGATATGGATTTGAACAATGAAAATTGAATTTGATGTTGCCTAATAGATCAAAAGGAAAGCCCAACATTTATCACCTCACAAAATTGTGTTGGGTTGGGCTAACTGAAGAAGCCCTACTCTCTCACGTAAGTCATAATGATGACTGAAAAGTGAAAACTCAAAAAAGAAGACTTTAGCTCAGACCTAAAATAAACTGGCTTCATGTAAGGATAATTTTGGCTATGAGTTTTGTTAATAAGTGTCATAAAAACACTTGTTAATAATAAATATATAAAATAGAAGTAGTTCCAAAATTATATCTTTTCAATCAAATTTTTACTTTTGTATTTTCAATAAGAACCTTAGCAAAATCCATTGGATATTCACACAATTTTAAAATTAATTTATTATTTTTTATCTAGCATATGTTTTCTTTTTTAGAGACAAAATAGAAGTAATAATTATTTTATTTTTAAATTTTAAAATTATAATTTCATCTTCTCTGAGATTTATTATTAAGAGAAATATGATAAGGCAGGAAAAAAATGAATTATAAATTATGAAGAGAGAAAAGAACCAATAAAAATATTTATTATTAATAAAATAATAGATTCAAACTTTTAACATTTATTTAAACGAATAAATAAATTTACTACTAAATCAACTAAGATATTTAGAAAATTTGCCTCCTTGTTAATAAGAAATGACAACTTTGCAATAATGATGAAGACTACTATCACCATCATAATTGAATGTATGCCAAATGTCTAATAGTAATAGAGTTAGACAAAGTGAATTAAGTTATGACTCTTACAAACTGCCACAAAAACTGTTGATGATCCCTCAAAATGTATGGACAGTTGGACACAATACACACTATTTTTATTATTTTCCTTTTAATTTTATTCATTAATTAGGGTTGGATTTTGTGCTTGAAAACTCACTGAAACAGGGGCCAGTAGTTATCACTATGAATGTCTATACTCTTTGGTTAGTAGAATTGACAATTGCTACTTTTTGGACCACAATTCCATTTATGAAGATGAATCCATCAAATATCTATCTACCCCTTGAATATGACCCTTTCACATGTTAAGAATTTACATCCATATGTTGTTTGATTTTTTGCCATTTACATTTGGAGAAAAGGACAAATAGATTTTTGACCTTTTGTCCTGCGGACATTTTCATCTTTGATTATTGAAAAATACTTTTAAGTCATTGACTTTCACAAAATTTGGACGAATCAGTCCCTGACGGAGGCATTTGGACGGAGGGACTGATCCTTCCAAGTTTTGTGAAGGTCAGAGACTTAAAAGTATTTTTCAATGGTCAGGAACAAAAATATCTGCGGAACAAAAAGTCAGGGACCTATTTGTTCTTTTCTCTTTACATTTGTATATATTATGCCTTCATTAATTCCTAGTAAGTGTTATTTTCATGATAACTTTATAGTATATATAGTAATAAAGATTTTGTGAAGTGTGAGCAATAATCTGCTTAAACCAAATTTTAAATATGAAATAAGTATATAATGATTATAAATTTTTTATATATAT
>NC_029786.2:106187112-106190124 GCF_000816755.2 Arachis ipaensis | reverse complement strand
AACATACTATCAAGGTAGGGTAACATTATCTCTATTTTTTTTTTCCACCAAAAATAAATACGAAATCCTTAATTTACTAATTAAGTAACTAATTAATTAATTAATTATTAATTAATCCTAGAAACGTCTTATTAGAACTACAAACCCTTTTACCTAATGCAAGTTTTATCACAAATAGTAGAGTTGTCAAAAGATAAATTGATGGATTATTTACCCACGGAGGGGGGACCAATAATAATAATAAAAAGGTACACCAGCTAAAGACAAATTAGCATGATACTAGGGAAAAAAAAAATATTACACATATTATTCCCCCCTTTCTTATAAATAAAATAGACATTTTTGAATTAGTTGATTATTTTTCGAAATATTTAGAGAGAAAAGAGGGGGAAGAGAAGATATATTATGATGAGGTATGCATGGAAGTATAAGCAGACATGTTGACTAATGAGTTATAACTCAGATGACATAGTCTTTCCATACTCAATTAAGAGGTTGCGGGTTCGAGTCTCCTATCTTTAATTAAAAAAAAAAAAAAAGCAGACATGTTGGTAAGACAAGTTGAAATGTCACATTCGTTACCCTCACAACATGCCACCAAATTAAATAAAATTTGATGCAATTGAAATATCTGAGTTCTAACTACTGAAGCACCTGACCCTTTCATGTGCCTAGCTATTACTACTAAGCAAAGGGTAACTTTGGTTTCCATTTCCAAAGTGACACACTACTCTTTTAATAAAAAAAAATAAAAAAAAAATAAAAAGAGAAGAAGAAGAAGAAGAAGAAAATAACACATAATCATAAGGACAAATAAATTTTTTATTAAATTAAAATACAAGTCATTAGTTTTTGTAAACAGAAAATACATAGATTTTTCTAGTGATACTTTAAACCCAGTACGAAAGAATTTGCATGTCTGCTGTTTACAAAGGTCAAAAATCTATTTATAATTAAATTTGGTGAAGAATTTATGTTTTTAAGATAAAAGATTTTTTTTTAAATATCTTCAAATTTTGTAAGTCGTAAATTAATTTACCATAAATTTTAATTTTATTTAAGAATTTATTATTGATTAATAAATTAATATATATAAAAAATGACATTTAAATTTTTAATATTTATTTAAATAACTAAATAAATTGACTGCTCGATGAATCTAAATTGGTTTGACTCATTGCTATTCATGTAGGTAACATTATTCAATATTTGTGAAGAAAAAAAAAAAAAACTAAAAGTAAGAATGTCATTGTTAGAATGAAACCTAAGATACGATGATGGTTGTGATGGATGTCTAAACAAAATTGTGTGTCTAAAACCAGAAACGAAGGGACAAGGTGTGTTCACAAGTTAGAATATCTCTTTTAAGGTCTTTTTCATCATGTGTGTGTCTTATGTACACCACATTATTATTAAGACCAATATCTTTTAAACCAAAGTAGATATAGATATCATATGATAATAATGTTGGGAGTTTGATATCACATGTGTTACTCTCTATTGAGGAGGGGCATTCTAAAATAAAAAATATTTGGTAACAAATAAAATTAGCAAAAATTAATTAGAATTTATTNAGTAGTGACTAATTAATAAATAAGTTTTTGTGTGTAAATAATATGAATTTTCTTGTATTTATTTTGCTATCCTTTAAAGCACATACACTTCCATTTTTTTGAATACTCTAAAACAACTCTAAAATTGCCTTCTCTTTTGTCAACTAGATAATATCTTACTATTTTGCTTTAAAAAATTGTGGTTGCTTATTTTTATCATAAGAATAACTCAAATTAAACTTGATATTAATTGTCAACTAGATTGGAGTTCCATTTAAGGGTCTGTTGCTGACCAATAAATTAAATTATTATGTATACGAGATGAAATTTGAACTTCCAACATTTATTTAAGCGG
The DNA here is from genome assembly GCF_000816755.2 of Arachis ipaensis. Classification (NCBI taxonomy): domain Eukaryota; kingdom Viridiplantae; phylum Streptophyta; class Magnoliopsida; order Fabales; family Fabaceae; genus Arachis; species Arachis ipaensis. The sequence goes on along the minus strand of NC_029786.2, from coordinate 106,188,216 downwards.
ACGAATGAGTTAACTATTCGATCAAAATAAAAGTATCAAAAAAGGAAAATGTTACTTATTAGTTGACTAATTGCGTGCACGTATTATTAGATGTAAAAACATTTATGTTTTCTATTTAATCATTGAAAATTTTTGAAAAACATGATTTGTGATATGATATTAGAGTCTTTTACCACATAATATGTAAATTTTCAATATACATATGGATGATTAATGTATTGTTCATGTTTTAAGTTCCATATAAATTGTTAGGTTAAAAAAATGTATATATTAAAAACTATTAACCTAACTTCACTTCACAACCATTTTTTTTAAAAAAAAATTATTTCATAATATAGATAAATGCTAACGCGTTTCGAAAAAAAGTAAGAATTGTATCTATTTTTTTAAAATAATTAACTTGCTCTTAAAGGTTAAAAAATAAATAAATTATCGTAAATTTTAAACCATAAATCTAAACAATTGATATGAAATATAATAAATAAAAAACTAAGATTTGCTTAATTAACCAAAAAAAAATATACAGTGCTCCTTACTTAATATAAAAAATGATTAAGAATGAGGTCATAATCGTAAATTAAACTATTTGTTTTGCTTTATTGTGGTTCTTAACCAAAAGAAAAATAAAATAATATCAATGCTAGGAGCCATCAAGTGGCATATATGAAAATGAGTATAAATGTTTAATCAAGAAGAATTTGCATATTTTCTTGATGATTCTCTTTACAAAAGCAAAGAGTAAGAAGTGGCATAAATTCCAATATGGAAAAGATATATCTGTACGGAAAATTCCTATTATGGACAATCCAACAAGCCATGGACAATATAATAGTGTTAATATTTCATCTCTTCCCTTATAATATTAGCTTTTACATACCTTAATTAATTAGAAGGGGAAAAAAAATTACATATGCAAGTTGGTAATAAACAAAGTCAACATATGAAATCTTCTTGATCCACATTTAGCATAAGAGATTTTTTTTTTTACCAAAAATAGGAGACTCGAATCCGCAACCTCTTAATTGAGTATGGAGAGATTATACCATTTGAGATATAACTCATTAGCAGCATATATATAAGAGAATCTTATCATCTATTTTTTCG
>NC_029786.2:106183724-106186825 GCF_000816755.2 Arachis ipaensis | reverse complement strand
TTGTTTACAATATAAAAAAATATTATTCGTACACTAAAATTAATTATTAATTTATTTGTGTATAAATATATATATAATTTTATTTATTTTTAATATATATTTATATTCTAACGTGTATTTTATACTGATAACTAATTTTAATAACTAATTTTAATGTACACTTAACATAATCGTTGACATATAACAAGAAATTTAGCATTAATGGTCTAAAACGCTTTCTTAATGTGATAAAGTTCCCTCTATTATTCGATTGTCAATTAAGAAGACACAAAGTTTAATAGAAAAAAAAAATTACTTGATGACCCTTAAATTTAACTGCTTATCTGAGAAGTATATATAATTATTGCATTAGGATCTTACACTACAGAGTACATCAATGATTAACACATAGTGAATAACAAAGGAGAACCCAAAACAACAAAATCACCATGATCAATGTTTAGAAACCACACTTATATATATATAGTATATTAATTGAAAAATTAAAATAATAAACCAAACTATACACAAATTTAAATTCTCCATGCAGCCTTGCTTTAGAAAAATCATATCTACTTGAAGACAACAATCATGTTTAATTTGAATTTTGGATTATAAATTTTTCATTCTAAATTAAGGTTTATACTTTAATAGAGTGCTCAACCTGAGTTTATCAAAAGAATTAATGTATCTACAAAAATTATGCTAGTCATAATCTCAAAATTGCTCTCTTTATATATATATATATTTCTTTTATTACTGTTTTTACTCGTTAAGATGATGGTAATATTAAGAAGACAAAAAAAATTGCTATTTTAAGATAATTTTTTATTATAGAATAAAGATCAGAAAATAATAAATATAAATTAGCTAGAGAAAATTGATATATATAAATCTCACCACTAGATAAATTCTGTACAATATTTAGCATCATGAACTTGAGCATTAGGACCAGAAACAATGCTAATAAAACCTTGTGATGATGAATTATCTCTTTTAGAACAACTTCTCCAAAACCCAGTGCCATAAAATGTTTCCCACATCTCCTTCTCAAGCTCCATAACCTCTTTGTCTATCATTTCCTCTTCCAACTTCTCATCTTTCAATTTCTTAGCTACATCCTCTTCGCCGGCGCCGCGGCCGAAAAATTTACCTCCAAATTCCTCGTCTAAGGCGTAGCTATAACAACGATTTGGAGGGTATAACCCTTCTTTCCTGGCTTGTCTCAGTCGACGGCGCTGCTTTCTTTTCTGCAGCGCCTGTCTACAGAGACCAGCCGGGACCTTGTAAATAGCAAGGAACACAACGTTGGCCAAACCAATGGGAAAACAACAACACACGGCGGTTGCACCGCCGATCACCTCTCCGATCTTTGTCCCGGCGGACTTCTTGGAACCGCCTTGATGGCCGCCATGGATGAGCTGCTGCTGCTGTCGCCGGTGCCGATGATTATTAAAGGATGTTTGCCGGAGAACAATCATATTGGACATAACAAAAGATAAATATGATTGTAACTAACTTGTAACTAACTTTAACTACCTTGTATAACCGTTATGTAACGGAAAACAAGGAGAGAGAAGCTTCTTTGGAAAAAGGAAATGATGGGGTTTTGGATTTTGGTACTTTTTTTTTTCTTCTTTCAATGCCTTCTTCAACCCTTTATATGATTTGATCGAATTTTGACACACCCAACAACAAAGATTGAAACTTTTTGCTGAATTGGAAAAATAAAAATAATGGGGTGTGAAAAATATTATAAATTTGGTTGAAGAAAATTGAAATCGATCTCTCTCTATGTTAGAGATCGATCATTGACCTAAGCTTCATCCATGGCTATGGAGCGAGAGAGGAGGAGAATTATTTAATTGTAGAGGGAGACAAAAGGTGTTTGTCTCTTTGAGGATTGGAAAAGAGGAAATGAATTTAGAAAAATTAATATTTGAGAAGTGTTTATATATAATTGAAAAAAAACATAACCACTAGTTTGATCGGTATTTAGGATCTTGATGAGGCAGCTAATAAGGAGTTAATTATCCTTTTTTAGAAAAAAAATTGATTTTTTATTTTTTTTTTAATCTCTTGACAGTTAAGGTAATTTCTATTATGGTGTTTCTTAGTTGAGTTTTTTTTTTTTTTATATATACTAAAAATAAATCATCATATATAAATACTTATTTGTTGTTTATAAAAAGTTCTAATTGTATTAATGTAAGAAATTTGATTATTCAATAATAGTAGAGTTATTAATTATTTTGTATGAAACTAATTTTTTTTTGTTGGGTTTGTTTAATTATAAGTTATTAATTAGGTGTAATCTTGGATTAGGACATGGCCTTAAACCAAGCACACGTAATGGCAGCTAAGAGGGTTCTGTATTTAAGTTTCTAGATTGCAGATAGTGACGGATTTTTAGTGACGGATATTACAGAACACATATTTGGACTTTAGCCACACTACTTGACATTAGTTTTTTTGTTTTTTGTTTTTGTAGTTTAATTTAATTACAATTATATTCTTCTTTTAAACCTTACACAATAATTTTTTCAGTTTTATTTTAACGTGTATTACAATATTAATATTCAATAATATTTTTTTTCCAGTTTTACTATCAATATTTTTGGATTTTTTTTATTAGGCCTTGTGGTTAAATGACAAAAGATATTCCAATATCGATTCTTTACAAAATGATTAATTAAATAAAATACAATAATCAACTAAGTGTGACACACAGAAAAATCAACTTGGGCAGTTGGGTGTGAGGGTTTTTCAATTTATATTTTTATATTTGATATCCAATGTCGACAACTTGTGTAATCATCACTTTACACGCAGAGTACATTACTTTGCACAACTTCCATATTTGCACAAATTAAAACGCATGTGGTTGATAAGAAGTAACTAATAATTAAATTAAGTAATGGAGTTTTAAGTTTGAGAATAAGTGGTGTTCCATGTAGCCATGTAGGGCCTACTTGGAAGTTGGAACCCTTAAAGATGAGATCAAAGGTTACGTGTCCCTTAATTTAGTTTGGCTTTTCTCTTTTATTTGTTCCTATCCAATACCTCAAAGCTAGGACTGCCTTTTATTTATTTATTTATTATAAAAAAATAGTCATTAATTT
>NC_029786.2:106169284-106183707 GCF_000816755.2 Arachis ipaensis | reverse complement strand
AATACAAAAATCTTTTTCTCAAATAATAATAATAATAATAATAATAATAATAATATATGAAATTCAATATTAGTATAAGATTCGTATAAGATATGATTGAGACATTTTTTGCTTAATTCTGTTTGAAACTTTTTTGCTACCTCTATATACGTATAAGATTCGTAAAAATACTTTCGAACTAAAGTATCAGTGCCGATTAATGAATTTTGCAATTGAAAATTATTCTTATTTGAGTTACGTAATTCATATATGTGCATAAGTTCAGTGGTGTCTAACTTTTCAATATTCTTCAAATAGTAGAATATTTGATAAGGCCCCGCCCCAACGTTTTTTTTTTTTTTTCTTTTTAAAGGCATTCCCAAATCCCAACTTTGGATATATATATATATATATTACGTTGGGTAACCGGAGATTATTGGGCTGGACTCGCTGGGTTAGCCCAATTGTCTGAGGAAGAAAGCCTTCGAGCGGGTTTGCGCTTTAAGGGCCTCCGTCCAACTTGTGAGTATGAACGAATGGGGGTGGTACCTGCAAAGACACTCCGATGCCTAAGTCAGCAAGGGTGTGAGCAGGTCTAGAGAGTATTAGGATTTAGAGATACTTGAGGGGTATCAGTGTACTTATAGTGGTGAACCAATAACCACCGTTGAAGTAGTTCCCCCTTTTAAGGTGGATAACCGTCCTTTTATCTTAGGGAAGTTGGAATATGGCTCCTGGAAGTGGGTTGAGAGATTTTAGGAGCAGTTACCCATTTGAATGAGTGTTTATCTGCCAGCTAATCGTCGTTTCCGACTTCTTTAGAGCAAGTCGTAGCAAGAACCGACTTCGTAGGATGAAGGTCGGTGTAGGGTGAGGCTCAATCCTTTGGATTGGGCCTTTCGTTTACACCTGGGCCTTAGCGTTGGGTTAGGGTATGAACAGTGCCCCTACTCGAGCCCAATTTCTTTTCAAGACTTGGGTTCGAGTATTCTACTCGGGGTCGTAGCCGACTTGTGAGGGAACCGACGTGATTATTCGAAACCGACGTGACTTTTGATTTTCACAGTCGCGTCTAATCAAATGTCGTGTCTGTTAGAGGTTAGTGTAGGGATTAATTACCTTGGTAACGGTGCACTCATTAATGACCGCTTTTTGTTTTTACCATTATGCCCCTAACGTGTCTATAAATACTTTCCCTCTCTTTCATTGTTTCGTTTCTGCAATTTTTCAAATTTCCTTCTCATCTGTTCGTGGGGAATTTTTCATTTGAAGGCTTTCATCTTCCTCTACCTTTTTCTCAGGTAAAGGTTAGTTTTTTCTCCTCTTCTCTTTTATGCAGTATTTCTGTTTGCATGCTTTTACTTTTTTGGAGAAAGGAGTTGGTTTGTAGGTTTCTGTTTGATTCCATGTCCCCTTAGAGACCCTGTTCTTGATCTTTTATTTTCTTTTTCCTTTGTAGGTTTTCGTCAACCTTTAGGAAACAATGTCTTCTGTAGAAACCCTTGCTCAATGGGTGGATGTTACCGTTCTGGGGGAGGAGCCTATGGTTGATACCGATTTTATCACCAACCTCCGCACTCATCATAGACTTTGTACCTCTGATGAGGATGAGCTGAAGTATGAGTTGGTTATCCCGGGTCCTGAAGACCGGGTTTGTTTCGGGAGGGCTTCTGAGGCAGCCCCTCATTTCTTCTATATGTATGAGAGTATGATCACCCGCCTGGGCGTTTTCCTCCATTTTTCTGATTTTGAGATCGCTGTTCTACGTCACTGCCGTGTTGCTCCTACCCAGCTTCACCTCAATTCCTGGGGTTTTCTGAAAATTTACCAGTTCATTAGCCATGCTTTAAACTTTCCGACTTCTTTGAGGATTTTCTTTTTCCTTTTCCACATGACCAAGCCCTTTAGTAGGCAAAATAACAAGCAACAGTGGGTGTCTTTCCGAGCTATTCAAGGTCGGAGAGTCTTCACCCTTTTTGATGAATCTTTTCACGACTTCAAAAATTATTTTTTCAAAGTTCAAGCTGTAGAGGGTCACCACCCCTTTTTCCTGGATGAGAGTTCTTCTCCTCGCTTTCCTTTGTACTGGTTAGAGGCCTCCCCCTGTGAGAAATATAGTTTGGATGACCTGGATAAAGTGGAGGCAGCCATTGTGGGGTTCCTCCGAGAAGTGTGGGGGAGGGCCCCTTATCTGGATACCAAAAAGTTTCTTCAGGGGGCTCCGACCTTTGTCCAGACACGATTAGGTAGCTTTTGGTTTGTTTATATTTTTCGACTTCGTTTCTTCCGACTTGTTTTGCTGACTTTGGCTATCAATTATTTTTTACAGAGATGGCGAAGAAGAATTCCAGGGAGTCGTTCCAGAGAGTTCAGGAGGCCAAGGCGATGTCTCGTGCTAGGACTAGCGGCGCCAGGGTAACTAGCTCCTCTCTTCCTCCTCCTCCTTCTTCCCAAAATTTGGGGACCCCTTCCCGACCTATTGTTATTTCCTCCTCGGCTTCTTCTCAGCCGTCCCCTCCCCCCGATCTTCCCCTGAGCTAGAGAAGAAGAAGCGCAAGACTTTAGAGTCTAGCTCTTCTTTTGAAGGTGAGGCTAAGGTGGATGCACCTCAATTTGTCCGGAAATACATCTATCCTCATACCCGTATAGGTATGGATGATGTTTCTATTCGGAACCACCTCACTATTCTGGCTCAAGAGAGTATCAGGACGGCGGGGGTTTGCACAAAGTTCCTTGATATGTTTGAGAAGACTCCCCTTAGCTCTCTGGGTTCAACCTCGAGGGTTGAGGAGTTGGAGGGGAGGCTCCTCTTATATCAAGGTCAGGAGAAGTCGCTGAGGGAAGAGGTTGCCAAATTGAAGGAAGAGAGGGATGGCCTTCAGGAGAGGGAAAGGAAGTTGCAAGCTCAGTGCAACATGGAGGAGGGCCTAAGGTTGAAGGCACAGGAGAGTTATTCAAGCTTATTTGAGGACCTTGTGGAGGTGAGGAAAGATTTACTGAATGCTCGGAATGCTTATGCCGAGTTGGAAGATTCCATTGCTGACGAGGCCGAGGAAGCTTGGAGGATTTTTAAGGAGCAGGTCGGAGTCCTTGCTCCCGACCTAGATCTCTCCCCTTTGGATCCTGATAAGCTCGTCATTGATGGGGCTATAGTCTCTCCTCCTTCTCTCAAGTATGTCACCAATTCAGATTTAAAGACTCGAGGGCAGAGGATAATAGAGTCCCCTCCTCGTTCCAAGGATGCTCCGAGTTCCTCGAAGGCTCACAGAACCTCCTCTCCGGCTCCTATGGATACTTCTCTCCCTGGACCTGATGGCGCTCCGACTACTCTCCCTGACTCTGGTGGTGATCCGACTACTCCCTTCGGCTCTGGTGGTGATACTCTTTAAAATATTTGTGGCTATATGGGGGCCCGGCCTGTGGGTCCCCTCTTTTTTAAACTCTTTTGTCGTGGTGGTGACTTTGTTGACATTTTCCTTGGCCTTTTAAGGCCGTAAACAAAATATTTAGAAATACCCTTTTTTGGATAAGGGTTTAGGTTACCTTTTTGTGTGTATGCTTTTCTGACTTTGGTTTTTGAAAAATCCCTTTGATCTTTTTGAAAACCTTTTTCTTGGCTGTCTGTCCTTTTTGAGCCTTTTAACTTTAAGGACTTAGGACAGTCTTTAGCTTTTTTGATAGGTTTTTCGATCTCTTTTTGGTATTCTTCATACTCAATTTTTTGATTTATTGAGTTCCTATGACTTAGGTTATTTTTGCGATGCGTTTTCTTTGCTGCTCGGCTTTTCACTTCGACTTATGAGTCGGAATGTTTTCGAGTTTTTCACGATCAACTTTTATAACCTCTTTACACTGACTTGTACCTCGTCGTTTTATCCTGACGACCATCTAGGTCGGTTCATGGGATTTTCATGCTTTGTCGAGCTTAAGTCGGTGCGTTTCATAGAAAGAAAAACAAACGAGAAGGAATTTATAAGAGATATTGTAAAAGATCTTTATTTATTTGGGAAGGTATTTTTGCTGCTACTAAGGGTTTTTGATAATCCATTCTCCCTTAGTCTCTACTGTGATGCCTCGTTAAAAACCCTTCTTCAGAAAAAACCCTATGATTTTTTGGGAAAAAATCGTGAAGTTGGGAAAAGAGTACATCAGGGAGTAGAGTTCGCATTTAACTATAGTACCTTTTCATGTTACAAGCATGCCACGACCTTGGTAACTCGGTGCCGTTTAGGTCGGTCACCTTATAATACCCTTTTTCTAAGACCTCGCTAATTTTGCATGGTCCTTTCCAATTAGCAGCGAGCTTTCCCTCCCCCGATTTGTTGACTCCAATGCCGTTTCTGATCAAGACCAAGTCGTCTGGGGTGAAACTCCTTCGAATGACTTTTCTATTGTACCTGGTGGTCATCCTTTGTTTCAACGCTGCTTCTCTTATCTGGGCTTGCTCTCGGACTTCGGGGAGCAATTCAAGCTCCTCTTTGTACCCCTGTATATTTCCGACCTCATCATGGAGGATCACCCTTGGACTTTGTTCGCTGATTTCTACTGGTATCATGGCTTCTACGCCGTAGACAAGTCGGAAGGGTGTTTCTCCTGTGGCGGATTGTGGTGTCGTCCGGTAGGCCCATAACACTTGCGGGAGCTCCTCAGCCCAAGCCCCTTTTGCATCTTGTAGTCTTTTCTTTAGTCCTACCAGTATGACTTTGTTAGCTGCCTCAGCTTGTCCATTTGCTTGTGGATGTTCCACGGAGGTTTGATCTTCATACTGGCCACTAAGCTTCTAAAAGTAGAGTCGGTGAACTGGGTTCCATTCTCTGTAGTAATGGAATAAGGTATCCCATACCTTGTGATGATATTTTTGTAGAGGAACCTCCGACTTCTTTGGGTTGTGATAGTGGCTAATGGTTCTGCTTCTATCCACTTTGTGAAATAGTCTATTCCCACAATTAAGTATTTGACTTGTCCAGGAGCCTGGGAAAAAGGTCCTAACAGATCCATTCCCCATTTTGCGAAGGGCCATGGAGAAGTTATACTAATGAGCTCCTCGGGGGGAACCACGTGGAAATTTGCATGCATTTGACATGGTCGGCATTTTTTCACAAATTCTGTGGCATCTTTCTGCAAGGTCGGCCAGTAGAATCCAGCTCGAATTACTTTTCTGGCTAGCGACCTGGCTCCAAGATGGTTCCCGCAAATCCCACTATGAACCTCTTCTAGTACTTCAGTGGTCCTTGAGATCGGTACGCATTTCAGCAATGGCATTGATATTCCCCTTTTATAGAGGATATTTTTCACCAGAGTGTAATATTGTGCTTCCCTCCAGATTTTCTTGGCCTCTTTTTCCTCTTTGGGAAGAATGTCGAATTTTAGGTATTCGACCAAGGGATTCATCCATCCGAGGTTTAGCCCGGATACCTCAAGGACATCTTGTTTGCCCTCTGCTTTCACCACAGAGGGCTCTTGGAGAGTTTCCTGGATCAGGCTTCTATTATTCCCTCCTGGCTTAGTACTTGCTAATTTGGAGAGGGCGTCTGCTCTGCTATTGAGATCCTGAGTTATGTGCTTAACCTCGGTTTCTGCAAAGTGCCCGAGGTATTCCAGAGTTTTTTCCAAGTATTTCTTCATGTTTGGGTCTTTGGCCTGATACTCTCCGTTTATCTGGGAGGTTACTACTTGAGAGTCGCTGTATATCATCACTTTTGTTGCACCGACTTCTTCTGCTAGCCTTAATCCTGCAATCAGGGCTTCATATTCTGCCTGATTATTTAAAGCTGGGAATTCAAATTTGAGGGATACCTCTATTTGAGTTCCCCTTTCATTAACCAGTATTATGCCTGCACCGCTTCCTGTCTTGTTTAAGGATCCATCTACATAAAATTCCCATGTAGTTGGCATTTCCTCTTGGTCTCCTACGTACTCTGCTATGAACTCGGTGAGGCATTGGGCTTTGATCGCTGTCCGAATTTCATACTTCAAGTCGAACTCGGAGAGCTCTATCGCCCACTGAACCATTCTCCCTGCAACATCCGTCTTTTGGAGGATTTGCTTCATAGGTTGGTTCGTTCGGACTCTTATTGTGTGGGCTTGGAAGTAGGGCCGTAACCTCCGTGAGGCTATTACCAAGGAGTAAGCAAACTTCTCTAGTTTGTGGTACCTTTGTTCGGGGCCCTGTAGAACTTTGCTGGTGAAGTACACTAGATGCTGTCTGACCTCATTCTCTCGTATTAGGGCCGATGTGACAGCTTTGTCTGCTACAGACAAATATAGGACAAGTTCTTTCCCGACTAGAGGTCGGGTGAGGATTGGAAGTTGGCTCAAGAATTTTTTGAACTCTTGGAATGCTTCTTCGCATTCTGGAGTCCATCCGAACCGGCATCTTTTTCTTAGCAGAGAGAACAGTGGAAGGGACCTTAATGCTGACCCTGCCAAGAATCTGGAAAGGGCTGCAAGTCGGCCATTCAGTTGTTGGACCTCTCTCAAGCAAGTTGGGCTTTTCATTTCTAGGATGGCTTTGCACTTGTCGGGATTTACTTCGATCCCTCTTTGGGTTAGCATGAATCCTAGAAATTTTCCAGCCTCCATCGCGAAGGTGCATTTTGTTGGATTTAGTCTCATCCCATGCGCCCTTATGGTGCTGAAAACTTGTGCGAGGTCCGTGAAGAGGTCGGCTTCTTCACGGATTTTTACCAGCATGTCGTCTATGTAGACCTCCATTAAGTGCCCGAGGTGGGGAGCGAACACTTTGTTCATCAGCCTTTGGTACGTGGCCCCTGCGTTTTTTAATCCGAAAGGCATGACCACGTAGCAATAATTTGCTCTAGGCGTGATGAATGATGTCTTTTCCTGGCCTGGCTTGTACATCGGGATTTGATTATATCCCGAGTAGGCATCCATAAACGACAAGTATTGATACCCTGAGCTGGAGTCCACTAGGGTATCAATGCTTGGGAGTGGATATGGGTCCTTGGGACATGCCTTATTCAGGTCGATATAGTCGACGCACATCCTCCAATTGCCGTTTTGTTTCTTAACTAACACTACATTTGCTAGCCATGTTGGGTATTTAACTTCTCTAATAAAGCCGGCTTCCAGGAGTGCTTGTACCTGCTCTTCTATCGCTTGAGCTCGTTCTGGGCCGAGCTTACGCCTTCGCTGCTGTACAGGTCGAGACCCCGGGTGGACCGAGAGCCGGTGGGACATGAGCTCGGGGTCTGTCCCTGGCATGTCGGAAGCTTTCCAGGCGAAGAGGTCGGAATTTTCTCTTAGGAGCTTTGTCAACCTTTGTTTTAAGTTTTCTTCTAGGTTAGCTCCTATGTTGGTATTTTTCCCTTCCTCTTCGCCGACCTGTATTTCTTCAGTTTTTCCTCCTGGTTGCGGGCGCAGCTCTTCTTTAGTTCTTGTGCCACCGAGCTCTATGGTGTGGACTTCTTTGCCTTTTCCTCTCAGGTTCAGGCTTTCATTGTAGCATTTTCTTGCCAACTTCTGGTCTCCCCGTATCGTTGCTATCCCCACAAATGTCGAGAATTTCATGCAAAGATGAGGGGTAGACACCACCACTCCGAGTCGATTTAGGGTAGCTCTGCCAATCAAGGCATTATATGCTGACCCCACATCGATGACTATGAAGTCTATGCTCAGAGTTTTGGATTTTTCCCCTTCCCGAAGGTCATGTGGAGGGGTAGAAATCCCAGTGGCTTTATCGAAGTGTCGCTTAATCCATATAAAGTATCAGGGTAGGCTCTTAACTCCTTTTCATCCAACCCTAATTTATCGAATGCGGGCTTGAAAAGGATGTCTGCCGAACTCCCTTGGTCTACTAGGGTTCTGTGGAGGTGGGCATTGGCTAGGATCATGGTTATCACCATTGGGTCATCATGCCCAGGGATTACTCCTTGTTCATCATCCTTTGTGAATGAGATTGTGGGAAGGTCGGGTGATTCATTCCCGACCTGGTAGACTCGCTTGAGGTGTCTCTTGCGAGAGGACTTGGTGAGTCCCCCACCCGCAAATCCTCACGAGATCATATGTATGTGTCTCTCGGGGGTTTGTGGCGGTGGGTCTCTTCTGTCGCCATCCTCTCGCTTTCTCTTTTGTCGAGGGGGCGTGCCCGGACCACCAACTCGTCTCTCGTGTTCTGGCATTCTCCTCCATGTTGATGTACTTCTCTGCTCTTTCTTGTACATCGCTCAGGGAGGTGGTGTGCCTTTTTGATATGGATTGTGAGAAGGGACCTTCTCTGAGTCCATTTACTAACCCCATGATGACTGCATCGGTGGGCAAATCTTGAATTTCCAAACACGCTTTATTGAACCTTTCCATATAGTCCCGCAAAGGTTCTCCGACCTCCTGCTTTATTCTCAGGAGGCTCGGTGCGTGTTTTATTTTATCCTTCTAGATGGAGAACCTCATCAAGAACTTTCTTGAGAGGTCCTCAAAGCTGGTGATCGATCTTGGTGGGAGGCTGTCGAACCACTTCATCGCTGCTTTTGATAAGGTGGTCGGAAAAGCTTTGCAGCGAGTCGCATCAGAAGCATCAGCCAGATACATCCGACTTTTGAAATTGCTTAAATGATGCTTCGGATCTGTGGTTCCGTCATAGAGGTTCATATCAGGGGTTTTGAAGTTTCTTGGAACTTTTGCCCTCATGATGTCCTCACTGAACAGATCTTCTCCTCCCAGGGGCGACTCTTCTCGGTCGCTACGGGAGTTTCGACTTCTAAGGGAGGATTCTAGTTTTAAGAGTTTTTCTTCTAACTCTTTTTGTCGCTCTATCTCTTCCATGAGATTTCGCTCCGCCTCTCATTGTCATTCTAACTCCTGTTCCAATTGTTCCAAACGGCCTTGGTGGCCGTGGACCAACCCCATTAGCTTGGTTGCGTGGGGTGGTCCTTCCTTTCCTGACTCCCGTCCATCCGAGGAATTCACCTTTGGATTTTTAAGCCTGGAGGTGCCTTCCCGGTGTTGATCGCTGGCTTCCTGGTGGGGAGTTGGGTTCGCGTCGTTGTTTCCGATATCCAGGTTTTCCTGTTCGGAATCAGACGCCGTGTGGCCATCTTCTGGTGATTCGTCCGCCATCACTGGTTGATCTCTCGGGTCCCCGGCAACGGCGCCAATGTTACGTTGGGTAACCGGAGATTATTGGGCTGGACTCGCTGGGTTATCCCAATCGTCTGAGGAAGGAAGCCTTCGAGCGGGTTTGCGCTTTGGGGGCCTCCGTCCGACTTGTGAGTATGAACGAATGGGGGTGGTACCTGCAAAGACACTCCGATGCCTAAGTCAGCAAGGGTGTGAGCAGGTCTAGAGAGTATTGGGACTTAGAGATACCTGAGGAGTGTCAGTGTACTTATAGTGGTGAACCAATAACCACCGTTGAAATAGTTCCCCCTTTTAAGGTGGATAACCGTCCCTTTATCTTAGAGAAGTTGGGATATGGCTCCTGGAAGTGGGTTGAGAGATTTTAGGGGCAGTTACCCATTTGAATGAGTATTTATCTGCCAGCTAATCGTCGTTCTCGACTTCTTTAGAGCAAGTCGTAGCAAGAACCGACTTCGTAGGATGAAGGTCAGTGTAGGCTCAATCTTTTGGATTGGGCCTTTTGTTTACACTTGGGTCTTAGCGTTGGGTCAGGGTGGAAGTTATGCTAAATAATTAATGAGATATTTTATACATTCTTTTTTATGAAAAAAATTGTCTCATAAAAAAAAAATTTCAGCAAACTTTTACTACCAGATGTTATATATATAGAATTTATTCTAGGCCATAATTTTTCTAATACTTCTTAAAAGTGTATAAAATATTGATTTATATTGTTAACCAATCAAATTTAAAGTTTAATGTATATGTAGATAGATGATTAGTTGATAGTGTTTGGAAGGACAAAATAAACCATTGATTAGGAGATATTAATTAGGCTTAACAGTTATTGCTTCTAGATTTCTATATATCAATGACGAGCACATAGGAAGCATAATTGGGCACTAAATAAAATAGCATTATAATTTGTATTAGATAAGAAGAGTTGACCAAAAAATTAAAATTTTACCTAAAATTAAAAAAATAAATTAAATACGTAAAACATAAAATTATAACAATATTTAAATCATAAAATTGTTATATTTATTATAATTTTATAAAATTGATTAATTTATTTAAAATTATAATATTATAAAATTTTAAAATTTTAAAAATTAAATTGAGATTCTATCTAATATAGTGTTGACTATGTTCTTGTTTAATTTGTGTTCATCCTTTTTTTTCCTCTAGCTTCAACTGTCCTATGAGTCTGCTCTCATCACTCACTCCATTTATTTTCCAACTTGCATTTATAGCAAAAAGAAAATGGATTCGGAGTTCAATTTGAAATTTTCGTGATTTAAACTATTAGTAAAATACAGGATGATCGTTGACTTTAATTTAGATAAATAGGTCAAATGAAAAACACAAGATTATTGTATGATTGATTATTGATTTTTTTTTTTGGGTCTTGATTGTTTTCAAGTTTGACCTTAATCATGTGCCTCTCTATTTTTCTGGGTTGTTTTCATCAAAAAAAAAAAAAAAAAAATTTCAAAAAAAAAAAAAAAGAAAACAAAATAAAATAAACCAAATTGAGTAAATCTAGTGATTAGCTGACTAGTTCGCTTAAGTAAGTATTAAAGGGTTTGAATTCTGCTTTCTGTATACAGCAATCCATTAACTAATAACAAACTTTTAGATAGAGTTCAGATCCTTAATAATTATGTGGTGAGTAAAAATTTAGGGAAAAGCTCAGTATACAAGCGATTAGGGCTTGTAACTATTACAAGTTCATTAACGCCTAATCCACTAAAACGCGTTGCAACTCCTACGTCACTTACACATGCTATACAAAGATCCCGCGTTTGTATAACTACCAAATTTAAAAGATTTGTTTCCTTCTTTGTTTTCCTTCTTTCCAAATTTCATCGTTCTTCTTCTCGCGCGTCTTCCCCTGGTTTTTCGATCGTTCTTTTCTTCTCCTTTCTCATTGGTTTGTTCTTCGTCATTGACGTTAGTTCTTCTCTCTATAACTCCAGCTTCGTTTTCTTTTCGATTTTCTGGTTTCTGAAATCAAAGTTTGAACTCGTTTTGAAGATAATAGATGATTCAACCTCAGATTGTCAGCTGAATCAGGGCGAAGTGGAGCACAAATAGGAAGGAAAACGAGATTAAGAATCAATTGATTACATGTAGCAAAGAGGAAAAATGAAACCCTCATAGCAAAGACTCATTTGATAGGAATTAGAATGATTTTCTGCTAAATTTTGGTCTTGTGGACAACAAGTGGCTTTCAGGTAGTGTTGGGTTAAAATCTGCAGCAGAGGTGTAAATTTAATTTTTTATCGGGTGTATTTATAGTCTGTGTTTGGGTGTATTATGCAGATCTCTATGCAGACCGTCATATATGGGTTCCAATCTATCTGGATCACCACTTCATATTATAGTACCTGTAAATCAGACATTTTGAATACACCAGAGAGAGTTTAATTATGGAAAAAAAAATTTACTTATAATTGGATCAAATATATTTACACCATGTGTTCAATTTCTTACAAGAGTATATAACAGTTACATTAATCAGTGACAATATCATTAGAATCTATCTGACAAAATGGACTCAATAACAATGAGGATGGCCTGGACAGTCTTATTGCATCACTTCTCCTCGCTCATATTTCTGAATTTCTCACTCAACAGATGGGTTGCACACTTTAGGTCCTTGATTTGCTGTAAACAAAGCAAAATTAGAGTTAGATATATTTCTATTATGAAAAACTGATTTGATCGAAGACATATATTTGTTCTTACATTTTTTTCAGCTTGGTTTCTGCCTGCCATTTTTTCTGAAATGAAAAATACACCCATAGATATCAGTAAGATACACCCATAGATATGAGTCAGATACACCCATAGATATCAGTCAGATATCACTCAAATACACCCAAATGATTACAGAAATACACCCAAGGGATTACAGAAAATACACCCAAACGGTTACAAGAATTCACCCAAACCAAAATTCGTTGAAGTACATCTTATGCATAATTCAGAACTCTTTCTCTTTCTCCTCCTCATCTTCTGCTGCTTCTTCTTCTTCAAAAACGATTTTACCATGAAAAATTGAAAAAAAATAGAAAACAGAGAGAAAAGACGTAAATGAAGAAGAAGAAAAAGAGGAAAACGAGAAAGAAGAACGTGCATAAACGAAAGAAAAGGAGAAGAAGAAGAGTAAGAGGAAGAAGAACGTGCAGCAAGAAGAAGAAAAAGAATTTTAGAAACCATGAAATCGAAGAAGAAGAAGAAGAAGAAGAAGAAGAAGAAGAAGAAGAAGAAGAAGAAGAGGAAGAGGAAGAGGAAGAGGAAGAGGAAGAGGAAGAGGAAGAGGAAGAGGAAGAGGAAGACGAAGAGGAACCGTTTGAGTGGGGCGCGTGTAGTTACGCTCCATTAAAAAAAAGAAATTTATTATATGTTAAAAAAATAACTAATGACAAATTTTTATATATAAAAAAAGTTAAAGAACAATTATTGAATATAACAAAAATCACTCGTAAAAGAATAAAAGAATTAATAATATATTAACAACCGCAACCATTAATCAATTCCTATGTTTCAAAATTCCCCTATACATATTATTAGTGTATGGCATGATATCTTTCAATTCCTCACACCCACAGTTTTGAACTCTTTCTCCAACTAAAACCTTGTCATCCTTCATAATATGTTGTGTCTTTTCTATTGGAAATTCCAACACATACTCAGCGAACCGCACCTTCTTCTTTATTTGATGTTTCTTCGGAGATTCTACACATAAATTAAAATAAGAGAAATCATTTAATTTATTCTTTTCAACTATATAAGATATTAATTAAAGAAAAAAAAGGCAATAAGAGAATTATTGATGAAAAATGAATGGTTTAATTATTCTATTGATCTATATAATTTTACTAAATTTGTAATTAGGTCTTTATATTTTTTTTTCAATCGAATCTCTACGTTACTTTTAGTTTTATAATTAAGTCCTTTTTACGTAGAAAAACGTTAAAATTAACCATTATAAAATTAAAAATTGTGTAGAAATTCAATTGAAAGAAAAAAAATACAAAGACCTAATTATAAATTTGATAAAATTATAAAAACTAACAGAATAATTAAACTAAAATTAATTAACAAATCATAATATACATACCATCCAAGCTTTTATGCTCATCATGTGGTGTGTAACCACAAATTTCAACTTCAAATTTCTCCATGAAATTCTTGAGCATATGCTTATGAACTCGATGAATCAAAAGAACCATGCTTCCAGAAACAGCAAAAACAGTCATGACTCCAATTTTCATTGAACTATTATTCTCCATTTTTTCCCTCTTTCTATTTGTTCTAATTGAAAAATTAAAATTAAATTTGGTTGGGATCATGTGAAGAATTTTAGTTACACGTAGATATAGATATAGCTAACATATACAAGCATAATATTCATCTAAGAAAAATGATGATGTGCATATGGCATAGTACTCAATGAAAGGAAATATGGGAATAATAGTTAGAGCCATTTTTTTTTCTTCTTTAAAACCAAATGATGGTGATGAAGAACAATGTGAGGGATTGAAGGTATAATGATGATGGTGATGATAACTATGATATGTCTCATGGTGATATATATAATTTAAAATAACTTTTTAGTAATCTATTTTTAATCATGAAAAGCTAAGATCCAACAAGATTTTTAAATTGTTAATTTAACTTCTTTTACCTCAAGTAAGAAACAAATTAAATATCCTTAAAATAGTAGCAAGGAGTACAGATTCATTTATTTTATAGCTGGTTTTCTTGAAGAATCTGTTGGCTTTTTTATTTTTTATTTTTTTACTTTTGACTTTTGAGTAAATGAATTTACCAAATTTTTGCTTCAATAATCCAGATGGATATATCATTCTATGAAAGTGATTGAATATAGAATATTCTATTTGTTAACCTATGCTATATATGTATAGGTCTACAAGGAAAACCACAATAATATTTTATGGAGATTAAGTTAAAATAAAAATAGTATCGATAGGTAGGTAATACATGTAAAGGTGTTCAAATCCAAACCGATCCAAATTAAACCACTCATCTATTTCAATCTAAATCGAAAATCAATTAAAACCGTAGTAATTTGGATTTGATTGGATTATATTTTTTGCAAACCGCTGGATTGGATCGGATTTCGAATCTATTTTTCATAACCGATCCAATCCAATCCAAATCGCACAATATGCTATAATATTATTATTTTATTATTATATTTACAATTATACTTATAACATATTCAATTTGTTATATATTTTTTATTATTCATGTATTATTATTATTTAATAAATATTTTATGTTCAAAATATTATTTATTTATTTATTTTAACTAACCTATAATTTTATTTCTATTG
>NC_029786.2:106156943-106168842 GCF_000816755.2 Arachis ipaensis | reverse complement strand
TATCCCATCTAATATTATTAGAATAGGATTATCCCAATAAAATGATCCGAGTGAATAAATTTGAATGGAGTTAGGGAAATGTTTAAATATTCATAAAAACTTGGTTTTAAGAAACTATATTTAAATACTATTTATATAAAAGCTAGATATAAATTTCGGTTTATCTAAATCATCAATCAAAGGTTAATAAATACATATTTAACCATTATTTAATTAATTCTATAACGATATAAATTAACCTTTATTATAGCAAAATTAAAATCAGCCGCTTTTCTATTGTTTTTAAGAAATTAATTTTATTTTTTTATTAATATATTATTCATTCTTTAAATTTATTAGATAAATATATTTTTATTTTAATATTGACGTGATTTTATTTATATCATATTTTATTAAAATTAAAATTACTATAAACCAAAATATAATTCAAATAATAATAATAATAACATTATTCTGATTTAAAAAGAGTATATATAAACCAAAATACATGTTAGTTATTTATAAAAGATAATTTTTACTTAAATGTCATGAATATTCATATTTGTCTTCATCTTTTTTAAGTGATAGGCCAAAATATGAATCTAAATACGAAGAGATCTTCATTTTTTTTTATAAATAGTGAAAAATAGAATAAATCAGAATACTTATCTTTTTCGTTTTTAAATATCAAAATATAAGAATAATTAATAAACAAAATAGGAGAGTATAAAAATTGTGTATTTAGAAAAAATTCTTCGTAATTCATCATACATCTTCTTATCAATAACTTCTTTAGTCTTGAAAAGCTGTCAGATTTATTGACCATAAAAATAAATATATAAGCGCTTCAAGATTATTCAATTAAAAATTATGTGTAACAAAATCAAAATAAAAATTTAAAAATATTATTTATAAACGTTATTAAGTTTAATTATTTATTTTTAATTAGTATTTAATTTGAAGCCAAAGATAAAAATTTATATTCAAAACACTCTCTATCTTCATGCGTAATTTCAATTGTTAAAAGATATTTTATTTTTCTTTTTTATTTTATATTTAATTTTTTAAATTATCTTTAATTTTATTATATTTTCAAAATTATTAATTTATATTTTTAATTTTTTATTATATCCCTTACAATATCAAACACTATTCTTTCTCTTGCTATTATTCTCTATACACATACATGTCATTGTCTCATCGCCATTATTATTATTATATTACCTTATTCTCTTTTCTCGTTTTTTCCTTCTCTTTCCATCTTCTCTTCACCCGTTCGTAATTAATTATCACCAAGTATGATTATCGCAAGTTTGCAACTTTTAATCTTGTCTATCACTTCTGTTAACTTTTATGAGTTGTTGAAGTTTCGCTAAAAAAAGTGAGACATAAAGTATTTAAAACTTTTACCCAAATTATCAAATTAACTTTTAGAATGTATAAAATTTATAAATTTAAATTAAATAAGATATTAAACAAATTTATTATGTTGTTATTATGCATAACAAAATTAAAATAAAAATTTAGAAATATTATTTACAAATTAATATATCTCCTTACTATGTCAAACATTATTCTTTCTCTTATTATTGTTCTCTGTACACATACCTGTCATTATCTAGTCACCATTATTATATTACTTTGTTCTTTCTCCTTTTTTTCTTCTCCTTCCACATTCTCTTCATCCACCGTAATTAATTATCACAAAGTATTTATATGTTACATCTTTTTTACGATAATCAAATAACCAGTGCTATATGCCAAATAAATAATATTATAGAAGTCAAAATAAATTATATTTTTGTAATATAATTCATTTATTTTAGTTTAATTTAAAAATAAATATTCATGTACTCAAATTTTAAATATAATATTCTGTATAATTAATAATTTAAAATTAAAAAAATAATATTATCCCATATAAAATAATTTAAAAAAGAAAAAATGATTCTAATAAAATATTAGACTTTTCCAATTCATCATTGATAGGTACAGATATATTTAAAAAAAATAAAGAATACCTATGAGATAAAAAAATTAGTTCTTCCTTAGTAAGAGAAAAAGATAGAACACTATCTTTGTACGTGAAATATTAGGGACAAATTAAAAAGGTAAAAGAATAATGAAAATATTAATTGGGTAAGTAAATTAAAGAGAAAAAAATATAGGTGGAAGTTATACGTGAATGTAGTAACTACAGTAAAACTAAATGAAATTTGTAACGATGGATGTGATGAAATCGATGATGTTGAAGGTAAAAAAATAATGGCAGCAAGAAAAATATAACAAAGTGTATTAAGAGGTAAAAAAAAAAGCAGTAGAATGGATGAAATTATAAAAAAAAAATAAAAAAGATATATTTTTTATGATTACAAAAAAAATTCTAATAGAATAATTAGAACGAGGCTAAACTGCTGGATAGACACTATACAAACAAAGACTAACATAAAATTAACAAAATATAATTTAAATGAATACCTCATAATATAATAAGATCTATAAAAAAAAACTATTTATCACCACTTATTAAACATTTGTTGGCTTCTAATTATTCTTTTTTTCATTTTATATATGGCCACAAAAAAATAAAAAAAATAAAAGAAAGAGATTTTGGGAGTAAAGAATTGAATAAAAATTATGCGTGAATTTTTAGAATTGTTAGTAAAATATGTTAGAAAAATAAGTAACTGTAAGATTCAAATAATCTAGGCTCAATACTAATAAGCGCCTACTAAGGCTTCTCTAATGCTCTGCTAGGGTTTATTCTAGCGCCTACTAAGGCTCTTCAACCTAATAAATTTAAATTGGGATCTGATCCAGTTCTGAGCACTGCATTAAGACGCTGCAGTATGGGCGATAAGAGAGAAGAGACTGACTGGAGGAACCAGAATGCAGAAGATCGCCGTGGAGGGGTGGTATTTCCTGGAGAAGAAGATATCATAGAAGGGGTTCAAGCCTGTGCCAATAGCCTGACAGGCAGAATTTTCGCTAATAGACAATTCAGAACAGGCACCACGGAGAATGCGTTAACAGCAATCTGGAGTAAGCCAAAAGGATTCAGAGTTACTGAAATAAAACCTAATGTCTTTCAATTTTTCTTTGATATGGAAGAAGAACTACTGAGAATTGAATAAGGCTCTCCTTGGCTATTTAAAAATTTTTCTTTGTTAAATTCTGGCCAGCATGTAACCAGCAAAGAAAAGTGAGCCATCGGATGAAATCTTACACCAATCTCACACCATTAAAACTATCTTGATAGCTATTTGATGGCTACAAATCACAAAAATTGCTGGCCCCCTAGCATTCCTCGTCAGCAGGAGGTTGACACACATTACTCAAGGCAGTAGGAGAAGCAGTTCCTATATATACACTGTCCTGTTTTAAGCTCCCAGACACACTCATCCCAAAAATTCATAGCATGCTCTCTCAATACTGGTGGGGACAACGAGGTACAGAGAGAAAAATGGTGTGGATCAGCTAGAATACTATGACAAGACCTAAGAAGGAAGGGGGACTAGGGATCAAGGACCTCAGGACGCAGAATCTAGCCTTACTGGGGAAGCAGTTTTGGCGAATAACAACACAACCAAGTTCACTCCTATCTAGAATATTAAAAGAAAAGTATTATCGATATTGCAATGCATTAAAAGCAGATACTAGAAACTCACCTTCATGGGGGTGACACAGCTTACTAGAGGGGCGCAAAGTGGTTGAGAAGGGGCTCTCTTGGAGCGTTGGCACATGCTCAAAAATTAGAATCTTTGAAGACCCGTGGCTTTCACCTCCCTATCCTTTCACTGTCCATCTACAATCAGCTCATCAAGCATCCAACAATTTTCTGGGTTAAAGATCTAATTACTTCAAACGGCCAGTGGAATACAAATATGATTCAGCAAGTTTTTACCGAAGACATTAGTAGCAAAATTTTATCAGTTCTGATTGAAGGTGATAGTGATAAAATTAAATGGGCTTTGCACAGATCAAACACTTATAGTGTCGCTGCAGGATACCAGATTGCCTACAACTTTTTCCACGAGCCCTTGGAGCTTGGCCCTCCAAATTTGCGTCTGAAGGACCTTTGGACATCCCTATGGAAGCTCTCAGCCCCCCACAAAATCCAAATCTTCCTCTGGAAAGCATGCCATGAATGTCTACTAGTCTCCTCTCTTCTCCATCACCGATTCCCGTCCACTAGTGAAATCTGCCCTTGCTGTCACGAAACAGAGGAAATCCAGCTTCATTGCTTGGTTAAATGCAGAGAAACACAAGAAATCTGGGAGCATTTTCAACTCAACTGGTGTTTACCTAGCTCGGAGGCCATTGAATTCAGCTCATGGTGGTTGGCGTTAGTTCGAGGGCATGGTAGAACATGAGGGAACTCGCTGCTGCAACAGATTGCTGTAATCCTTTGGTTGATTTGGAAGGAACGAAATAGCTGGTTCTATGAGGGCACACGCCGCAACCCAGTGGAAGTAATAGCCTCGGCGACGAAGCTAGTCAGAGAAATGAGAGACCTTCCTCATCACTCTCTCCCTTAGTTGCTCTTACCAATGTTTCACTTTTTTCTTTTGATGTTAAATTTGGTCTCTTCAGATGACCTTTTGGGAGATTCCCTTTTGCTTATTTCAGTCATTGTAATGTGGACACCTCATTCTATTTCTTTAATGAAATTTCATTGCCTTTGAAAAAAAAAAGAAATAAGTAACTGTAAAATATTTTTGAATTATGTTAGGAGGGTAATTAAAATAAGAAATAGAAAATTGGACACCAAATTTCATGTATTGGCATTATATATTGTTATAGATATAAATAATAGCGACGCACATGCCATTGCAAAAAACATGCTGGAAACCGCCTCAGTCATGTGAGCTTGAGAGCCATTCTTTGATGGTTGACTTGAATCTCTGGATTTACGACAGTGTAACCATGTTAAGTTGGAAAAATTAGGGAGAAAATGTGATGAACTGGTAAAAGATTTTAGAGAACCAAATGCATCCCTTGATGGCTTCCGATTTGGTGGATTACCATTCTATGATTATGAAAAAGCATGCTTGGAGGCACAATGGGACTATAGAGTTAATGGATTTTACAACAAGAAGCTCCTACAAGCTATGGAGAAATTAAAGAGGAAGAAGCTCAGGTCGCCGAGAATGAAGAAAGATTTGCCAAGAGTAGTGGTGAGTTATCAAGATATGAAAAAGGAGAAGCAGATCGTCAAAATCTTTCTAATATAAAATTATGATATTATATCATAAAATTACTTATCTCAAAAGTTTAAACTGACAAGAAAAAATAAATTAATGATTATATCTCTAATATTTATTATATCCAACTTTATAATATGAAAACAAGTTAAATTTGATGTTTAACTCAGTTGTCTTGTTTTAGACTTTCAAATACTTTATTCAATGATGAGATTCACAGAATAGTGTCTCAATTTTAGTAGGATTAATGAGATTCGAAAAGGAGAATTGTATAGATTAAATGGGATACTATGACAAAACCCAAAAAAAAAGTGGGTTCGGAATAAAAGATTTATGGACACAGAATCTAGCTTTATTCGAAAAACAGTGATGACGAATTACTAAATATCCTAATTCAACTATTTCCAGATTACTAAAGGGCAAATACTTTAGATATAGTGATATATTGAGAGCTGAGTTAGGTAATGTACTTTCTTGAGGGTGATACAGCATTTTGGAGGCCCGAAAAGTAATTGAAAAAAGCTTGTCATGAAGAATAAGCTCTGGATCGTCAGTCATAATTACCTAAGATTCTTGGCTGCCTCCTCCGATGTCGTTCACTGTTCCCTTATCAGGCTTCTAGCAGCAACTGACCCATACTCAATAGAGTCTGTTCTATGTCAGCGATCTAATGACTCTTGAACGAAAATAAAACCAAACACTAATAGAGTCTACCTTCACTGCGGCCATTAGCTCGAGAATCATGTCAATAACACCAGCAGAAGGGGAAGATAAAATTAATTGGATTTGGTCCAAATTAGGAACATATGAGATAAATTCAGGTTATAAAATTGCCTATTCTTTTTATCATCCACCACTTTTTTAATACTCCCAATCTTTCTAAAACCACAAAAATTGAGAAAGTCTATGAAAAATAAAGTTACCTCACAGAATAAAGATTATTTTGTGGAAATATTTACATGAAAAATTTCCGATGATGAATTTATTGCATAGTAAATTTTCAGGCACTCCTAGCACTTACTCTTGCTACCTAATCTAAGAAGAAATTATATGTCATTGTCTCTTTCAATGTCTCCTCTCTGCAACAATTTGGAGATCAACATTGATTAATAAAAATGTGTGGAGCGATCGTTCAGAATCTTTCTCCTATTGGTGGCAGAAAACTTCCATGCGTAAAACTGAAAATCTTGATGAATGCTGACTAAACATATTTCTGTTAGTGTTCTCTTGGAATTACTAAAAGACAAAAAACTGATACATCTTTGACAAAAAAATGAATTATGCAAATCAATTGGCTCAAGACTCCCACAAACTAACAAACGAGATCCTGAAAGCAAGACTTGCTTGAATTTTTGGTTTATTGTATTTGAATGCTTCACTACATTACTTTACTCTTTCGTTACTCTTTCTCTTTATTTCTTTTTGTTTTGGCACATGTGTTGGTGTTATTTGGGAGACCCCACTTCTTTTATTGTTTCTAATTTTGGGTTCTCTATTATTTTTTTAGTTCTAATAAATAATATATATCTTTATAACTTATGTGTATGTATGTGTACATGTGTCAAATAAAAAATTAAAATTAATATATCTATATATCTCATCTTTTATTGTATTCGAATACCTCATCTTTTGTTGTATACCCTATCAGTGGTCGTAGGATATACTATTTAAGTATTTATTAACATATAATTCAATAATAGTCTAACCTTAATATAAATTATCGATATAAAATTGTTAAATTTATATAATTGGTTTACCTTATCAAGTATTAACCAATCTCTTAGCAACTAATCTTTTACCTGTCTCTTTTGAATTTGAAATTTTATGTTAGTTTCTTGTCCTCGTTTTATAGATACAGTATACCATGATTACACTTAATTATATAAGTGATGAGACAGAAAGATGTACCTATCTTCATACTATTTTGTTGCAAACTCCTTACATGGTTAATCAATTAGATATAAATTTAACTCAAAAGTTACCTATTATCTATGCATAATTTATATAAAAGAAAGAGAATTCTAATGGAAATTATTACAGCGGAGATAATCACTCTTCAAAATTTAAAAACCAGAAATCATTAAACATCAAAGCCGTCTTAGCTCAGCGGTAGAGCGCGTGGCTTTTAACCACGTGGTCGTGGGTTCGATCCCCACAGACGGCGTTTTCAAGTTTTTAATCCTCTAAATCCAAATTACCATAACATGATCTAAATCCCATTTTTTTCCCCTTTGGATCTAGAACTAGAAACAATGCTGGATCATAAGCAGAAAACAAGTTCAGTTCTTCAACACATCACACAATTTTGTTCCATATATGGTATTACAAAATTACAAATTTGTAATAGGTACATAATTTCATTATATTCTGTATCTATCAGACACACACCCCCTAGTATTCAATTAACATGAAAAAAGAAAAAGAAAAAAAAAAAAACTAACCCATGATAAGAAGAATATAAATGATTAATGAATCAAGAGGCAAATATAAAGACAGGGCGAAGCATGAGATCAAGAAACATGATGCAGGCGCACGATACCGACAAGAACAACAGCCCGTACACGATCCTAACTCCCATGGTTTTATTTTCTCCTTATGTTATTTGATGGCTGAAAAGAAGAAACAGAGAGAGAGGAGAACATGAACACAAGAGAAGAGTAGGAGACGTGAGAAGAGAGTTAAGAATTGATTTGAGATCCAATAAATGTGTGAGAAAGTGGATAAGGCTCTGTTTCTCTGTTTCAATTTCCCAAACTATGTGAGCTTCCAAATACTGAACCCAACACGGACACGTGTCGCCTTGTATCTATCTACACGTGGAAAGCTTAGCGTACATACATATATCATGTTCTTTTTGTTTTTTGTTTTTTTTTTTAATTATTATTACAATTTTATTTTTCGACAGTCNNNNAATATTTAATATTTTTATTATATAACATTTTTGTTACATTTTCTAATATTACTTTTTTTTTTTTACCAAAGATATGAGACTCGAACCCGTAACCTCTTAATTAAGTATAGGGAGACTATGTCATTTGAGCTATTACTAATTGACAATTTTCTAATATTACTTGAAAATGAATAAGGTTCATTTCTCATTTAACAATGGTAACTTTGATAAAATACAGTATCAGCGCATATGTTAAAAAAATGAAAGTTGGTAAAATAAAGTTAGTGTATATATATATATTTTTTTGAATGTGCTTAAATACAAGTTGTTAAAGTTTTATCTGTCAAATAATTTATAATTATTATTACTTGGGAACATGAATGTTAGAAGTCAATGAGTTATAATTCAAATGGCATAGTCTCCCCACACTCAATTAAGAGGTTATAGGTTCGAGTCTTCTATCTTTGATAAAAAAAAAACATGAATCTTAGAAAGAATTAACAATAATAAAACTTAAATATAAACAAACAAACATCCATGGGTCCATAGCTCAGTGGTAGAGCATTTGACTGCAGATCAAGAGGTCACCGGTTCGAATCCGGTTGGGCCCTTTTTCACTCTTTTTGTTAATATTCACACATGATAATAGGTTAGTCAGCAGGCATAGTTCTACTGCATCTGTTATCTTTTATTAAGACTTAAAGATCAATTATCTACATCTATATATTTATATTAAAACACAAGATATAGTCAGTTTTCTTAAGAGATTTTTAGATGAGAACAAGAATTTCTGCAGAATTGCTTAATATGGAAAGAGCTTGAGAAGTAAACAACCAAAAAAATATTCATGTGCTGTGTTTTCTATGTCTTATCCATTGCTTGCTTAAATCTTGATGCCAATACCGAAAGAATTTAGAAGGCTGATTAATTGGATTTATCAGCCAAATTGATGATTTAGCTTCACAAGAGTGACAGAGTATATTTTTATGTATGAATATGAGAGTTTATACTGGTGTAAATGTGGTTTTTGATTGGTCTAATTTTACTTCTACTTTGCATACTGTTCTGTTATGAACTTTGCTCATTTCCCAAACTTGAGTTTGATTGCAAAATTTACAAAACACTTTACATGAAAAATTGTTTACCTTTCATATA
Source organism: Arachis ipaensis (assembly GCF_000816755.2). Classification (NCBI taxonomy): domain Eukaryota; kingdom Viridiplantae; phylum Streptophyta; class Magnoliopsida; order Fabales; family Fabaceae; genus Arachis; species Arachis ipaensis. The sequence continues at coordinate 106,159,614 of NC_029786.2, read as the reverse complement.
TTGTGCAAATGATTAATTTCACCAAGTAGAGAAGAAAAGATAAAAACCAAACGTGACATAGCATAGAAATGAATAATACTCAAGTTTAGATGTTAAAGAGTGTGATTTCTCAAGAAGGCTCTGCAAGCAGGAGATTTTACAGTGAAATTGAAATACATATGAAATGTCAGTATAAGACACCTTCACATCAGAGGTGATCTTTGAAGAATTCATATGCAGAAATTGGTTTTGTACATCACATTTTATTTCGAACGGAATTACAAGGCGCTCGGCAACTTCAACGAGTCATAGGAACTGTTTAAAACATCCATTCTTGCTTCCCTGATTGTTCCAAAAAAGTCTGATGGATATGCACCCAAGTGAACCAATTGGACTCCTGAAATGCAAAATACATTCTTCTCAGCAAACATTAGAGAACGTATTACAAGATTATAGCATACATCTGATTCCGTGTTTGAAGGAAACCCCGAACCCGCTTTCAGGCAAAGCTTTCCAAATGCAAAACCAAACATGCTATTAATACAATCACAAGTTTACCACACACCTTTGTACTCATAATGGCAGTGACAACACAACCTTGCCGTTCTTCACCTACAATGTTGACAAATATTAGGTAGAAGTAAAATGTACAACACAGTTTTCTAATCGGATTATGGATGCCAACTACAACTCCTAGCAAATAAGTTATTAAGTAAACACATTCTAAATTTAAGGATAGGGATAATAATAAACACTTGGTTATTTTGAGAGATGTAAAGGGGAGGGAAATGGAGAAAAAGAAAAAAAAATACAATGGAAAATTAAGGGAAACTTATACCATATAGTTCCCACTTGTCAAACTTCAATAGCCATGTATCCGAACCAATCTGTGAAGCTGACACATCATCCACCCAAATCTTCAATGGTTTTCCTTGGCTGTCACCGTACACCTTCCTCAAAATATTTAGATGGTCCTTGATATGATGCTCAGTACCAGAAGGATGGATAAAAATACCGGTTGGATGCTGCATATTAAAGGAAAGAACAACTTAGAAACTTAAAAAGGTGAGATAAGTGATTTTCAGATGCATCCATGAAATAAAAAGGCACTCATAGATTAATGTCCATTTCAAGTAGTTGAAATTGTTGAAAATATTACAAGAGAAGGAAAGTTCTCCAAAAGAAAAATTTAGAAAAAAATTTCTCAAAATAATCAGGAATCTTTTAAGTTTTAACACAAACAAAACACATGATAAGTCTGCAAAAGTAAAGGATGTCAAACATACAGCAACAGCCTTTAGTCCAGCAAGAAACAGCTCAGTGTCCTCAACTTCTGCACGCCTCCACTTTTCCAGTAACAAGTTGAAGTTCACTACTTCGTGTGCTGGATGCGCATTTTCAATGTCTTTTGTAAGATCTGAAACATCTCTAGGCGAAATGTTTGTGCCTAACTTGAAATGACCTATAGCTTGTATAATCCCGGCTGCACATCGCTCTGAGGCATGAAGAATCTTGGGGTTATTTTTAGCATTTGCAGCATACCACTGCAACAATTCTTCTTGGGCATTGCTTACCTATACAATGAACAGAAACAGATGCACTAAGAAAACAGTATCAATCTTGATTAATAAGGTAAAGCATGACGATAAAATGGATGGAACACCAACCATGACGCCATGGACTCCTGGAATGCTGAACAGCTCAGCATCATTTCCAGAGTCACCACAAACAAGAGTATTAACAGGTCGTTTTCCTTCGCTCTCAAATTTTTTGAGCAGATAAGCAAGAGCTTGACCTTTGCCAGCACCTTGTGGTAGTATATCCAAATCGATTCCTCCACTATATATTATTTTAACATCCAACTGGTAAAAAATGAGGTAACATTATGGAAACATATACAATATTAAATGAGTAAAGATGTAAAAGGAAATTCTGAATTGTACACACAAAGTACATACAAAATCATTTGACAATGAACAAGCTTCCACAGCACTGAAGAAGGCAGCAATTAACATAAAGGAGTTATGGCCTATGGCTTACCCCACGCCCTTTGAGAACCTTATTAAGGGCCTCTGTCACTTGTTCAGCCTTCTCTTTCTTGACATAAAAGCTAACTTTGTGCGGCCTTTGTTCCGTTTCTGCCTGCACTACCAATTATTCCAGATAAGAATCATATCATTCTAAGATGTTAACTCAAAAATAGTTACCACAGAATCAAATAAACCATCATATGCGGACGCCTGAACCGTATCACCTTTTAATCATTTACCTGACGACTAAGTTCAGGAAACTTGCTTGTTTCCTCTATGACTATGTCCTTGTCCCATTTCTGATTCAAAAACTGAACCCAACCATCATCCGGCACCATCGATTTACCATACGTTATCTCGGTCCCTACAGACATTATGGTTATATCTGGAGTTATCATGGGCTTCTCCTTCCTCAACTGTTTGTATAGCGTGGGAGACCTTCCGGTCGAGAAAACTAGCAGGGAATCATGGCGGTAATGCGCTTCCCAAAGCGCATTGAACCTTAAAATGGAAGTGTTCTCAGGGTCATGGTGATCAACCTGCAAAACAAATATACCATAAACAATTCAATTCACACACACCCTCACACATACAAAAGGATTCTTAATGAGAAAAATCAGCAAGTAGATAACTAGAAAACACACCATTGTGTGATCAAGATC
>NC_029786.2:106099425-106156058 GCF_000816755.2 Arachis ipaensis | reverse complement strand
ATGTGATTCACATTTTGATTCAGTGCATTGATTACAAAACAGAAATGTGGAAATCAATCAAAGACCTAAGAATGATTAGATTAACTAATAAGCAAGTATATAACTACGTATATAAGCTCTCCCTAACTCAAATATTTTAGGTGATTAAACATTGAAATTCAGAGAGACGATCAAATAAATAAAGAGAATCCATCTCGATTAAGCTTAAAATTTGGAACTTTACCTATAATTCCAAATTAATCAACTAAAACACTCATTTCCCCCCCTCAAAAAACGAAAATTGAAAAAAAGATAAAGAAAAACGGAAAATCGGGGGAATTTGTACCTTTGAGTATGATAATAGATGGAGCTTGTGAAACGAGTGGTCTCTGTGTCTGAATTTGAAGTGTTAAAGAAGAAGAAGAGGAAGAAGAAGAAGAAGAAAGAGGAGTGACAGATGAACATGAAAATGGGAACAATTGGATCCAATTTATTTGCCGCTTTTTCTCTCTGCATTTGGGTCCAATTTTTTTTTATTTTTTTATTTTTCCTTTTTCAGAAATATCTAAAATTTGAATATAATATAATATATCTTACTAAATTGACAATCTTTGCTAATTATTGAATTATGTGATCATTGATAAATAACATTTCAAAGTTTACAATGAAGTATAAAAATTATTTTTTGCAAAACAAATGATTTTTTTTGTTAGAAACAATTCTATTTAAATATTTGAAAATACTAATATTAGTAAATATCATTTTACTGATTGATAAAGAATGCTTATTTCATATGCAAGTATTTCATAAAATAAAAAATACAAAACAAAAATATAAAAGTGCTTTTTTTAAGGAAAAAAAATAGTAAAAACAAAAAAAAGTCCATATTTTCTGATTTTATTTTATATGTTTACTTTTGTTTTTACAAAATTTTAAAAAGTCACAAAAATAAAAATATAAAACAAAACAAACCAAACTCAGCCTAATTATTTGATATGCAAAATTTGATGTCTATTTTGTTGTATTTAATGATTTAGTGATTTTGTATTACTTGGACATAAAGAAAGTGATAGCAGCTTATTCTATATAAAGAGATCTGAAGATAAAAGCATCTCACTCACACATGAGGTAGGCACAAAGATAATGAAATGAAGGGTCATGGTTCCACATGCATTCCCATTTGCCAAACACATTGGATTGGGTAATAGCATCTCAAACACACAAACACAAACCAACCAAAAAGCATAAATAATTCAAAGTAAGTTTAAGAAAATAGTATAGACAGCATATTCTTCAGGAATATTATAACATGTTAGCAATCAATTAATCAATTTCCTTTTGTGATTTTCTATATAAGGGAGCCAAAAAATGTGAATCTAAACCTGAAATTAAAGCTTGGCTTATGCACTATGGATGAGTTAATAATTAGAAAACAGTACTAATTACTTGTTTCATCCTATGTGTCTCACAAATAATAACCAAAACTCACTACAGGTGTTAGAGTTGGATTATAATATTCCACAGTTGAAGTGTGTAATAAGTGTGTTACAGAATGCATGAACAAAGCATGCTTTTCATCAAAGTAATGCAACTCAATAAGCTTACCAGAGATTCAACTATTAAAGTGTTTACTTTGTTGCTGATGAGGATACTGATGCAGCTTATGTAGCTGTCATAATTAAATGTAATGTCAATTCATGAGATAAAATAAGTACAAATAATCTGTCTCATTATATGGTATAGTATAGAGATTTGAAGAGTATAATTTCTAATCTTATAAGTTGGTCAAACTTTTTGAAAATTAGCTAGCACTGTTTGAAAACCAGTTTTTTAGAATTACAATTGCAACCACACAAATTATTCTGATAATATTTGAAGTCACAAATTACAATATTAGCTGCATGTTGTTGCACAAATAGCAATAATCAAAGTTAGTTTTAGAAGTTTCAATTCACATTTTCGGAAACTAATTAAACTTATTCTTTTAAATTCTGAAAATTAATCTAGAGTTTATTAAATTATTAAACTTCTAAGGAAATCGCTATTTGAACATGGCACATGGTGCCCATTATCCACCTTATAAAAATGACAAAATAAGCAATCTACTTTGTTTTTCTTATTTTATCCCTATCATATTATATCATTCAAGCAATGTTTTATGGATGTTATCAATGGATTTACAACATTTTTGTCTTTGTTCCCACAAGGAATCAGTTTCATCAGTTAGTGGAATCCACACTATTCGGCTCACCAGCAAAACTTGCCATTAATTTGCCCTTATCACTCACCGATCATACCCACTAGTACATATGTCATATGATATATGAATATATATGTACACAGCACACTACTCTAACACACTTTCCATTTCCCATCTTCCACTACTGAACCATGCTCAATTTTCCTTTCCTTTCAGCTCCCCAAAAACATGTCTTTTCCAGCTACATCTCTCATCATACACCTTTGCGCCCCACCGTTCAAAATCCAAACTTTCATCCAAAGTTTGAATCTTTAGCTTCTGGGGTTTGCAAAGCAAGTGAATTTCCATCTGGGTATGGCGGTTTGAGAGCAAAAGCTCCAAGAGGGAAAAGGGTGTTGGCTGTGGTGTCATCAGAACCAGTGGTGGAAAGCGAGGGAAGTGGGAGGAGAAGAGAGGAAAGTGGTGAAAGGTTTGATGCAATTGTTATAGGGTCTGGGATTGGAGGGTTAGTTGCAGGGACTCAGCTAGCAGTAAAAGGTGCAAGAGTTTTGGTTTTGGAGAAGTATGTGATTCCTGGTGGAAGCTCTGGTTTTTATCAGAGAGATGGGTATACTTTTGATGTTGGTTCATCTGTCATGTTTGGTTTTAGTGATAAGGTCAGTTTTTTATTTATCTGTTCATCTGTTTATGTGTGTAGTGAATGTTTTATTGTTATATTGTGATTGATATTGTATATAACGAAATTTGAAAAATGTTTAACAACTATTAAATTAAAACATGAGAATGGTAGTAAAAAAATTAGGCTTCATGTTAACCCTGGGTTCTGATCAATTAGGCTTAGAATGTTGCTTAGCTAATTTAATGAATGAAATGATACCTTAGCTTAATGGCTTAATGCCTGAACTGTAAAGTATTGTTTATGTTGAATGGTGCAATTTCAAGTATCATGAACACTGAACTTAAACTTGTGTAGGGTAATCTCAATTTGATTACACAAGCATTGGAAGCAGTTGGTTGCAAGATGCAGGTGATACCTGATCCGACAATGGTCCATTTTCATCTGCCAAATAATCTTTCTGTTCGCGTGCACAAAGAATATGAAAAGTTCATTCAAGAATTGACGAGTTACTTTCCCCACGAAAAGGAGGGTATCCTCAAATTCTTTGGTGAATGCTGGAAGGTTTGTCTTAATTGAGGTGACTGCAGCACCCCCTAAGGCATTTTTGCCTACACTTGTAATTCATCCTTTAAGAGCTTATATCGTATTGTGTTTGCTAGATTTTCAATGCGCTGAATTCGTTAGAGTTGAAGTCGCTGGAGGAGCCACTCTATCTTTTTGGACAGTTTTTTCAGAAACCAGTTGAATGCTTGACCCTAGGTACTTTTCATTTTCTTTATTTATTCCAACATGAGAGGCTACAAACTCTAAAATATACAACATCAGTTCCAAAGATAATTTAACATATGATTCGTTTTTTACATTTTCCCTTAGTTAATTATGATAGAGATTTGATATTGAAGATTTCACCCAATTTGAGAATTATGTCTTGAACAAAGCAAAGGGTGTTATTGTGGAGATTATGTTTGGTGTATTTTTTGTGTTTGTGCTGGTAGACTATATATTTTAAATAGTGAGTGTGTCATGCTAGATATTATTGTACTACTTCTGATAAAAGTTTTCATTAATCATCTGCACCTTTTGAGCTCCCTCCAAATTTTGAGCATTCCGTTAATATTTTGGTACGGTCTAGTGTCGACTTCTCTGATGTATTATAATATGGCAGCTTATTATTTGCCTCAGAATGCCGGGGACATAGCTAGGAAGTACATTAAAGATCCACAGTTGTTGTCTTACATAGATGTTGAGGTAGATGAAACAACTTACTTAATCTGAAGTTTAATCACTGCATTATTTTTCAACTCTGTTGGCCGTGATCAGTAATTTTACTTCATAAAAACTCTGTCATTGCAGTGTTTTTTAGTGAGCACAGTCAATGCTTTGCAGACCCCAATGATCAATGCAAGCATGGTAAATCTGTTGACCTATCTTGCTGCCTACTTGCAGTTTAAGCAATGTTCTTATCATAATTTCCAAAGTGTATTTCAAAGAAAGTTGTGGACAAAACAAAAAATTTAAATACAAAATTGACACTCTGCTATCTGCTATCAAGTATAGTGGCTGACTGCATGTTTTCATTTCTTGCTTTGGTGTTTGAATTTTTTTTGGCCTTCAGGTTCTATGCGATAGGCACTTTGAGGGGATTAACTACCCCATTGGTGGTGTTGGTGGCATTGCAAAGTCCCTGGCGAAAGGTCTAGTCGATAAGGGCAGTGAGATACTATACAAGGCAAATGTCACTAATATCATACTTGATGAGAATGGCAAAGCTGTAAGACATTGGCATAATGAAAATGATGACAAAGGTTAACAATATGTATTTTGTTTAACAAGAATTATACTCCTTTATTTGCAGGTAGGAGTGAGGCTTTCAGATGGAAGAGAATTCTTTGCCAAAACCATAATATCCAATGCTACGAGATGGGACACATTTGGTTGGTCTCAGAATTATCTTAATAAGATAATTTTCATTAAATTTTGAATGATTTTGTATTCTCTCTTGCTCCCCTTTCATTAATGCTTACCCTTACATGCATAATGTTACACACTGTAGGAAAGTTATTAAAGGGAGAAGTGATTCCGAAAGAGGAAGAGAACTTCCAGAATGTTTATGTTAAAGCTCCTTCTTTTCTGTCAATTCACATGGGAGTTAAAGCCGAGGTTTTACCACCTGATACAGATTGCCACCATTTTGTGCTTGAGGTGATTAGAAGTTTCCTCAACTTGATATTTTCTTGGAACCTTTGAATGAATTATCAACTTTGTGTTTCATTAATGTTTCTGCCACTTCTCTAGGACGACTGGACCAAATTGGAGACGTCTTATGGAAGTTTGTTTTTAAGTATACCAACTGTTCTCGATTCATCACTGGCTCCAGAAGGTCGTCACATCCTTCATATATTCACAGTTTCTTCGATGGAGGACTGGGAGGTATGCAATAGTGGTTAGAGTACCACTTATAGACAAAGCTGAAAACCTTTTCTTATGTGCTTCTTATAATTTGGAAACATCCTAATTGTCTTTTATGCCCCCATTTTATTCTCTTGCTAATTAGTGCATCCTCAAAATCTCAAAACACATACTATATCAGTGTTATTTTGTATTTAGGAAATTGGAAGAGAAGAATATGAGGCAAAGAAGCAGTTTGTAGCAGATGAAATCATATGCAGATTAGAGAAGAAATTGTTTCCAGGTCTTAAATCATCCATTGATTTTATGGAGGTATGAGTTGATATATTTGACCTTTGAATTGCATAATAGTTGTGCTGCAACTTCATACATTGTAAGTAAACAATAAAAAACAAGAAAGCATTATCTCAATAGCCTTATTTCTATGCATGTGAGGGTAACAACACTATCATTAAGGGAGTGAAAAGTTTTGGAAACTGAAGCTAGTTGCAAACATAAGCAGGGGTGCTATTATGTATAAATGTTTGAATTATCTGTTTATATGGAGAAAACACTCTCTTAACAATGCATATAACATTTCTTTTTTAGTATTTGATTCTGAGTTATGTAATATTATTATGTGTATGTTCTTTTTGAGATTGTAAGGCCCCATTGTAGGTAGGGACACCAAAGACACACCGGCGGTACCTAGCTCGTGTTGATGGAACTTACGGACCAATGCCTCGCAAAACTCCAAAGGGATTACTGGGAATGCCATTCAATACCACGGTAAGTTTTTACTTCCGAAAGTTAGTAATAGGTTCGATTCTAGAACAATCCATTATACTCGTAGAACTGAGTGATTAAAGTAAGTGATATGTTAATTAAACCTTCAGGGCGTAAATGGTCTTTACTGTGTGGGTGATAGCTGCTTCCCTGGACAAGGTGTTATTGCAGTTGCTTTCTCTGGAGTCATGTGTGCTCATCGAGTTGCTGCAGATATTGGTAAGCTAGAACTTCCCTTTGAAATTGAATATACAATGACTCAATGAGTTTCACATTTTCTATTATGCTTTTCTAATTACTACCAATAACATTTATAGTTGCATCTTTGCTCATGTTAATTTTAGACTTTTAGTACACATAGTGAGAAAGAGATAACAGAATCAGGATATAATTTACTGATTTCGATATTATGTGTTTTTTGGTGTGAAAGAAGAAAAATTAGGGAACAAAGGCAAACAGTAATATGCAGTCTACTTTTACATTGAAGTTAAACTCTTGAAATGTAAGAAAATGTGAAGATAAGATACTGTCTTTGTTATATATATAAAAAAAAGGGATAATATGAAACATTTTCATATATTCTAAACAGTTTTCTTTTTTAAATTTCCTTTTTTTTTTCTATTTGTTTTCCCATGAAATTTTAGAAAAGCATAAAACACTAGAAGTAAAAATAGAAAATGGAAATAGACCATTGAAATGTGGCTTTTCTTTTGCTTGGACTTTCATACCTTCATCTTGAATCTGTTTTTCAAGCAGGGTTGGAGAAGAAGTCACCAGTTATGGATACCATGCTGCTTAGGTTGCTTGGTTGGTTAAGAACACTTGCATGAGGCATAATATAGTTAACATCTTAGATTCTCATAACTTCTGCATCAGCTCAATTTTCATTATAGGATTGCTTCACTGAAGAACAAGACAATAAAAAAGTGTATATTTGTTGTTGTATTATATTGGGGATGGAGGGATTTGCTGTGAAGTGTAAAATGTAAATGATCAATGTATGATTGATAAAGTCTTCTTCATAAAGGTTATATGAAGTGCTTTGTCAAGGTAGTTCAATTCTAAGAAGAAAAAGGAAAACCTAATGTTGGAAGAGCTTGCCTCTATAGTGGATTAACCCAACTTAACTAAGATCAATCAGATTTCAGTGTAATAATCAAATTTATGCGGATAATATTATTGAAATAACACAAGTTGAAAGAAAGAGACCACCTGATGAGACAATATGATTAACCTTTTAATGCATTAATAGGATCAAATAACATCAATTTCGACGAACAATTTAACTGTCTCAACTTAGTTTAGTATAAAGTATAAACTTCAAGCAATCAAAGTTGAATTGCACTATTTATTTATTTTTTAAGTTTGAGATGAATAAATGGCCACAATTATTGGAGGGTGAAGTTGTTAAAAAATTCCATTACTTGTTTTGAAAATTCTTGGACAGAGTGAATGAGACATATAATATGTAGTCCAATTGCAGTCACATACATAACACAACATTGATATATATGATCATGAATGTTTTTGAAATAATATCAAATGTGTTTTAGGATCATATATATATTTTTCCTTTTATTTAAGGTAATGCAGGTCAATTATTGAGATACAAAATCAATAATGGAAAAGGAAAATATTCGTTTTCTTTCTTGTTCATGGATTACCAAAGGAAAAATGAAAGTGAAAAGATCATGTGCCGCTGTAAAGTAAATTAGACAAAGGAAGAGATAAAGATCAGTAGATCACAATGGAAAGGAAATTTAGTCCATTAATCATTTAATTGTTGCGCTAAACATGCTCTTATAAGCTAAGGTGTAATTGAATTACAAAAGTGTCCAACTGCCAAAAGGGACATGCAACTCCCTCCAATGACTAGAGTCTTTTCTGATGGCTGATGAATTGCAATTTATTTTTTTGTCTTTTTTTTTATAACAATCAAATAAATAAAATTCGTGGAAAGAAATAATATGTCGAAATAAGATTAGTGAGAATAAATAATTGTCCTCTGAAATCAGTAAATTATTGAAAAGGAAACATCATTTAGTACCTACCCCATGTGATTTTGTCCGAAGACCATAAACCTCATCAAGTCAATTTCACTCTCCACACAAACCAAACGCTTCTGCTTGAGAAAACCCAGAGACTACATTGCAAATTGCGAACCCTTTCCTCACCCATCACCTTTCTTTCTTTGTTCTGACTTCTGATCCCATCTGATCTGCTTCACTTGAGATTTAACCATGGCTGAAAAACTTTATGGTGGACCTTACCTCTCTCCCTTGGTTAATACTGTTTTGGACAACATGTCTTCAATACTTGAAGATGACTCTGTCCTCTATGGAAACGACTCTTCCCTGGAGTTGCTTGGAAGGTTGCAGAATTGTCTGTATGATGTTGGACCTGTTCTTGATGATGCTGAGCTGAAGCAGTTCACTGACAAGAGAGTCAAGAAGTGGCTTCTTGATCTCCAAGATGCTCTCTATTTCGCTGATGACTTGCTCGACGAACTCTCAACTAAAGCCGCCATTGATGCCACTCAAAGGGAACCAGGTAACTCTTCCTCCTGGTCTCGTCTGGTTGATTCATATATTGAAGATAGTGGTGACTTGGAAAAAATAGTTCGAAGACTAGAGTCTGTTGTAGCAGGCAAAAATTATCTTCGTCTGAAGGAGAGTGCCAAAGTGGACATGTCATGGAGAATTCCATCCACATGTCTTGTTGAACCATCGGAGATATGTGGCAGGAAAGAAGACAAGGAGGCCATACTGAAACTGTTGTTGGATGATGATGATGCTGCTGATGGTGATTTATCTGTCATTCCCATTGTGGGCATGGGCGGAATAGGAAAGACTACTTTGGCCCAATTGCTTTACAATGACGATAAAATGAAAGGGAATTTTGATTTTCGAGGTTGGGTTTGTGTGTCCGAAGAGTTTGATGTCACTAAGGTCACCAAGACTATAATTGAGGCAATAACAAAGAGTCCTTGTAACTTGAATGATTTGAATTTACTTCAACAGGAATTAAAAGAAAAATTGTCAACGCGGAAATTCTTTGTTGTCTTGGATGACGCATGGAATGAGGATTATGAAGATTGGAATAGGCTTCTAAAACCTTTTCAGAATGGGGTTAAGGGGAGTAAAATTCTCATAACCACTAGAAGTAAAAATGTGGCTTCTGTGGTGCAAACTGTTTCACCTCATGAACTAAGTTTATTGTCTGAAGAAGATTGTTGGTCAGTGTTTTCAAAACATGCACGCCTTTCCACTGACTCCATAGAAAATCCAACTCTGAAAAAAGTTGGTAAAGATATTGTAAAGAAGTGTGATGGATTGCCCTTGGCAGCTCAAGCCCTCGGAGGCCTATTGCGTGGAAATTCTGATGTCGAGTATTGGAATCATATATTGAAGAGTGAGGTATGGAAATTCTCCAATGACAAGATAAAAGTTGTTCCGGCTTTAAGAATCAGTTATTACTATCTTCCTTCATGTCTGAAAGAGTGCTTTGTTTATTGCTCGTTGTATCCGAAGGATTATGAATTTGATAAAGATAAGCTCATGTTGTTGTGGATGGCTCAGAATTTTTTACAACCAACTGGGAGAAACACTTTAGAAGAAGTTGGTGATGAATATTTCGATGAATTAGTTGCGCGATCGTTTTTGCAACCTCATAGTATTGAGAAAAATAAATTTGTGATGCATGATCTCGTACATGATTTGGCAATGATGTTTGCGGGAGAATTCTATTTTAGAGCGGAAGAGCTTCAGAATGCAAGTGAGGTTGGTATTAAAACTCGTCATTTATCCCATAATGCTAAAGGCAATTATCCAATCTCAAAACTTTTGGGAGTTTGTGACAGAATAAAACATACAAGGACATTTCTTGAAATCAACTTGAACGAGTGGATTGCATTCAACATGGAAAACGCACCTTGCATCTTGTTGTCACATTTGAAGTACCTGAGAGCCTTGTCGTTCAAAGGCTTTCCTCTTGAGTCAGTACCTGATTCAATAGGCGAGTTGATTCATTTGCGTTACTTGGATCTGTCCGAGACCTACATTGTTACATTGCCAGAGTCATTGGGTAACCTGTATAACTTGCAGACCTTGAAGTTGTGTTGGTGTAGAAATCTGAAAATGCTACCTGTTTGCATGAAAGACCTTGTCAATTTGCGCCATCTTGATATTAGAGAAACTCGTGTGCACGTGATGCCGAAAGGCATGAGCCAGTTGAAAAATTTGCAGTTTTTAAGCAATTATGTTGTTGGGAAGCGTGAAGAGAACAAGATGACAGAATTGGGAGCACTTGCAGATCTACAGCAATCTATTTCCATTGCCGGTTTGGAGAATGTGGTGAACAGCAGTGAAGCTTGGATGGCAAGAATGTTTGATAAGGATGGCATTTGTTCTCTGAAGTTGAGTTGGTTGCCAGATGAAGATGAGAATATAGTTGATTCCCAAACAGAAAGAGATATACTCGACAAGTTACAACCTCACACTAATTTGAAAGAACTAGAAATCCGGGGTTACAGGGGTACAACATTTTCAGATTGGTTGGGAAGTTCTTCCTACCGCAACATCACATATGTATGGCTGGATGGTTGCAGGAATTGTTGTATGCTTCCTTCACTTGGACAATTGCCCTCTTTGAAGCACCTTACAATTTTAAATTTTGAAAGTGTGGAAATTGTGGGTGCTGAGTTTTACTTTTACCAGAACGATGAATCTTGTTTGGAGACTCCATTTTCAAAGCTTGAAAGTCTTTCGTTTTCATCAATGCCTTGCTGGAAGGAGTGGCGTTCAATGGAGTTCAATGCATTTCCTCGACTTAGGGAGCTTTACATAAGGAAGTGTCCCGTGTTGAGAGGAGATTTGCCAAATAACCTTCCATCTCTGCAATCACTTAAGATTGAGGAGTGCGATGAGCTGAGTTGTTGTGTTCCAAGGGCACCTGCGATTACCAGTCTTTCAATTTCAGGAAAGCATCAGGTGGGGTCCGTGGTGGAGGCCATTACCAACACGCAACTGACTTGCCTCACTTCTTTATCCATCTCAGGTTGTTCCTCCCACATATGGTTTCCTGTGAGTGCTATTCCCCCATCACTACAAGACTTGACGATATTCGATTGCAGAAAATTAGAATTCGAAATGGATGGCCAACACCACTCACTTCAGGAACTATACATACGTAGCAGCTGTGATTCACTTGCGTCCTTCTCCTTGTTGGATTCCTTTCCGAATCTCGTGCGTGTTGACATCAAGTACTGTGGAAACATGGAGTCTATTGTGGTGTCACGCTCTCTTTCAGGTCTCCGTTATTTATGGATCAAGCATTGTGGGAGTTTGAAATCCGTGTCGACGATATGGATGGCAGCACCTCAGCTAGAGCGTCTCTCATTAGTGGGTTGCCCAGAGATCGATTTGTGTGCTCCAGGGGTTCCACACCGTAGCCTCAGATATCTTTTCATCAGCTACTGCGAGAAACTAGTGAGCACTGCAGTATTCATGAATTCACAATTTCAAGGGCTTATTGATCTTTGGATTGAAGGTGAATGTGAGAGTGTGAAGTGTCTCCCAAAGGAAGGTTGGTTGCCTGCCTCCCTTCAGTCTCTCACACTGGAAGGCATTAAAAGTGTGGAGACGTTGGAATGCAACGGACTTGCCCACCTCACCTCCCTCCATGAATTATCTATTTATGGTTGTCCCAAGTTGGAGAATATGGAGGGTGAAAAGCTGCCTGCCTCTTTAAAACAACTCCGCATCAGTCATACCCCTTTGCTGGGTAAACGGTGCGAGATGAAGGACCCACAGCTTTGGCCCAAAATCTCCCACATCCCCGCCATTCAAGTTGATAACACATGGATTTGGTAAACCAACTTCAACAGGTAACTGTTTCTCTCTCTCACAACGTTATTCTGTATTTCCCCAAATACATTTGTTTTCTGCACTAACATTTATACTCTGCATATAAAGTGACTCACTAGCTTTTCATTCTTCATCTGCTTTACAACGTTCTTACTCCACATTGTTCATCAAGAGTATTCATTCATTGCAGTACTCTTACATGCTTTGATACTTGCTTCAGACCCTTTGGCATGGGAGTTGGGACATGTTGAAATTAGGTTCTTCTTCCAACCTTGATTTAATATTCCTTTTGAATACTCAGAAAGAATGCTGTATCTTACAGTGCTTCATATGTTGCATACCATCAACTATGCAGCAAAGTATCGTATATTATTTTGATTTAATATTTGTTCTCTTTTCTTTCGTTTTATTGTTGGTGGATTCCTCAATAAGAGAATGACGTTAGTGGTAATTGAAAAAACTTAGAATCTTATATGATTGGCTCTAAATTCTTTTATATTTCGTTGAAGTGTGCTATTTCTTTGAGCCTTTTTTACCAAAAGAAAGTTCATGCAAGATAGTTGATTTATCTAAACAAAATTTACCATAGTTTATGGTTGAAAAATGAATTGTGCTTTTGTTTCTCTGATATGTAGATAAAGTGCAGATATAATCTAACTCCTCATTGCTGTTAGTGCTGTTAATTCATTGCACCATTCCTTACATGCACGGTTTCTATTCTCATGTAGTTTTTGTTTGGAGCTAGAGAGTACTTCTTGTGTGCCAGATGTAAGGGTGGTATTTTCAGTGGTGTTATGAACTATTAAACACCTGAATTGCATTACTTCTTTCATGTATTTCTTTTTTTTTCCCCAACTTTTGCTGCTGACAACTTATACATTGAAGTTTATTATAACATTGACTGCTTTTTCTTTTGTTCTGTTGATAAGATGATGAAATCTACCGTGGGGGAAGTGTACAGTATACCCTTGAAGGACACAGCTCATATGGGAAACAGTTCAATATTCACTTATCCAAAGGCAGAACTGAGATTGAGGCTGCTGATAGCCAAAGAAGGGAGTGCTCTGATATAGGCATCGCAATTGGTGCAACAATTTGAAGTTCTTTATGAGGTTCAAGATCCTTGAGAATGCCAAACGGACACGACACTCTCAAGGAGAATAGAAGTCGCGCTGCTACTCCTTCTAAAGAAGTGGCTAGGAATCAGTAAAGAAACTTAGATCTCCATTTGATCTGAGTTTGAATTACAAACATTGTTCACTCACTGTTTGTGGTGTATGCTTTCCTTTCCTTTAAGTACTTCATAGTTCTTATGTTAGTAAGTAATGCGTGATTAGTTGTAACATGGAAAGGGATAACTTAGTTGTAATTGAAGAAGAGAGTATTCAATAAATAGTAGATATTTTTGGCCCCAGTCCTATTCCCTGATGGCAATGCCGAAGGGGGATAGAGGCTGGTCCCTAACCAGGCACTTGATGGCTATGCCGGAGAGTCCTTGGTTGGGGGGTTATTTTTAAAAAAAAGAATAAAAGGTGTAAGATGGAAAGATGTTTATGGTTAACAAGAAGTCAAGAATGAAGAATTACTTCTTCCAGTGGCTTAATTGTGGTTTATTTGGCCATGTTCTTTGTTTTCTTTTATGCACTGGAAATAAGTAAGATTGCCTACTTTTCCTTAAAATTATTATACTTGATCAACTGAATGTGTGGTGAGACACCAAAAAGAGAAAAAAAACCGAATGTGTGGCGAAAACCTGCAAATCTTTTTTGGGTTATGATTATAATAAATTCTCTTATTCTAACATAAAAAAACCATTTAGTTTCTAAATTTAAAAAGAATGGTTAGAAAAGATCTTATTTACATGATGAAGTTACGGGTGCTGAAAACTACGACATAAAAACAAAAGGAAGAGTTAAGAGAATGAAGTGGGAAAATCTTATTGAAGATAAAATATTAAGGGTATCATGTCAATGGTTTTATACATTTAGATATAAGAGATTTTGTAAGTGCTCTACAAGTATTTGAATATGTCAAAAAGGTATATCATTTTTCTTTTATAGGAAATATTTAGTAAATGATACTTTGTGCTAATTTTGACCTGATATTTTTCCCATTCACATAACTATTCTGAAGTTATGGAAGGATGATTCAGATTAACTGAGGCACCTTTGGAAATTTTATGGATACAGTTAATACATACTGTTTCAAAGAAAATTGTGATCAAAATGTAAAAAATTAAGACACTACTATGTGCTATCAAGTATAGTGACTGATTGCATGTTTTAAACTCGGACTCTATTGGTCTTCATTTCTTGCTTTGATATTTGATTTTGTATTCTCTCTTGCTTAAATGCATAATGTTTATGTTAAAGCTCCTTCTTTTCTGCCAATTCGCATGGAAGGTATGGAAAAGTGGGTTAGTGAGTACCACTAATAACACAGTTGAAAACTTTTTCTCATGTGCTTCTATAATTTGTAAACCACCTAATCTTCTTTAATGGCCTCATTTTATTCTTTTGCAAATTAGGATCCTTAAAATCTCACAATATGTACTATACAAGTGTTTCTTTTTTTATTCATGGAATTGGAAGAGAAGAATGAGGCAAAGAAGCAGTTTGTAACAGATCAAATCATATGCAGATTAGAGAAGAAATTATACTGTTTCCAGGTCTTAGATCATCCATTGATTTTATGGAGGTATGAGCTATGTCATTTTCCCTCATATTGCAAAACACTTATACTGTAACTTGTTCAATCACCGTAAGAAAACAACAACAACAAAATCTTCGCCAACTAGCCTTATTTCTATTGTGCTTTTCTAATTACCTCCAATCAAATTTATAGTTGCATCTTTGCTCGTGTTAATTTTAGACTTTTAGTACACAACATGAGAAAGAGATAACAGAATCAGGAATAATTATGCATTTTTTTTGGCAAGAAAGAAGAAAAAGGAGAAAACAAAGGCTAACAGTAATATGCACTTGTGTGAATTGATATGAAATGTGTAATATAAGGATATAAAACCAGAACAATCTCCTTTTACAATGAAGTTTCTCATGAAATGTAAGAAAATGTAGATAAAATATTGTCTCTCTTATAAAAAAAAGAGTAAAAGCTATTGTGCCTTATTTTTATATATGATTAGGATAATCTGAAACTTTTTCACATATTCTAAAGAATTTTTTTTTTCTATTGTTTTCCCATGAAATTTAAAAAAAACAAAAAACAGTGGAAATAAAAGTAGAAATTGGAAATACACGATTGAAATTTGGCTTTTCATTTGATTGGATTTTCCTGCATCTTGAATGTGTTTCTCAAGCAGGGTTCGAGAAGAAGTCACCAGTTATAGATACCATGCTGCTTAGGTTGCTTGGTTGGTATAGAACACTTGCACGAGGCATAATACAGTTAACTAAGATTAAGTTGGTCATAATTATTGGTGGGTGAAGTTGTTAAAAACTTTTGTTACTTGTTTTGGAAATGCTTGGACATAGTGCTGAAAAATATGGGAAAAATTCTAGTAAACAGCCTCTTAAAGTCTTAATAAACTTTTACAGTGATTCAATATGTGCAGTTAGTCGGCTACAGTGAAATAAAACCATAACAGAACAAAGAAAGCCACAAGCGAAAATATCTACTTAAAAATTGAAGGAAATATCACTCTATTGGCTATTGTATATAGTGGACCATGCACTTTATGAAAGCACTCAAACATGTCACTGGTTTTGAGGAAGAAAGCAAGAAGCATTATGTGAATATGTCTAGAAGACCGATAACCTTTTCAAGTCAATTTACTTTTGCTACAAAAAATATTATCAGTGGACAATATACTTCACTTGCTGCATCTATTTCCTTACTCTTTTTGAGATTAACCGAGTTTACTGCAAACTACATCCATTTCCTTTTACCTTTCTCATTTTCCTCTGATCTTATCACTTGATCTTGAGAAACATGGCTGCAGCACTTGTGGGTGGAGCTGTTCTGTCTTCCATCTTTAATGTTGTTTTTGACAGGATGTCCTCACCTGAAGTTGCAACTGGATCAAAGGGAAGAAGCTTACCCAGAAGCTGCTTGAGAGGTTGAAGACTACTCTTTATGCTGTTCAAGCCTTTCTCATCGATGCTGAGCAGAAGCAGATCAAGGAGAGAGCTGTCAAGGACTGGCTCGATAGTCTCAAAGATGCTATGTATGTCGCCGATGACTTGCTGGATGAAGTCTTCACCAGAGCTGCCACTCAGAAGGATCCAGGTACCTTCTTCTCTCGTTTTCTCAATTTGCAAGATAGGGAGATAGCAAACAGGAGAGGATAGAGTCCATTGTGAAGCAAAAAGAGACTCTTGGTCTTAGAGAGATTCCTAAGGAGAACATGTCATGGAGGATCACAACATCTCTCGTTGATGGGCTTCATCCAACTATCATTACATTCATCTATAGTAACTTGAATTTTGTAAAGATGAATCTACAGCAAAACTCATCCAGTCTCCACCAAGGGAACTTTCTTAAAGGATCAAAGTAAAGGTATATTCTAACTCATCACTGCTGTTATTGCTCTTAATGTGTCATATCATTCCTTACATGCGTGGTTTGCATTCTCATATAGTTTTCCTGTGGAGCCAAAGAGATAACTTCAGTGGTCATTGAAATATGCAAGGGTGGCATTTTCGGTGGTGTCATGAACATGTAAGCACCCGCATTGCCTCACTTCTTTCTTGTATATTTGTTCAATTTTTGCCGCTGAATTCTGATATTACAATATGGACGGCTTTTTCTCTTGTTCTGTTGATAAGATGATGAAATCTACCATGGGGTAATTATACGGCATCCCTTGAAGGACGCAGCTCATATGGGGAACTCAATTCAACATTGCTCATCCGAAGGCAGAACTGATAGATGGAGGCTGCTGATGAGCAATGGCAGGCGTGATCAGATATAATGGGAAGTTCTTCATGAAGTTCAAGGTCATTGCGACTGCCATTAAGAAACCTGATATCATGGTCACTGAGATCCCCATTTGATCTGAGTTTGAATTATGAATGTTTCTTCACTTTCTGATTGTGGTGTATAATTTGTGGTCTATCCTTTCGTTTGAGTACTTCATATGTCAGTAAGTAATGTGTGATTAAGTGTAAGATGGAAAGGGCTACCTTAGTTGCACTTGATGAACAGAATATTCAATCATAGATGTTTTTGTCCCCAGTCCTATTCCTTGATGGCAATGCCAAGGGGGATAGCGGCTAGTCCGTGACCAAGGCCTTGATGGCTATGCCGGAGAGTCCTTGGTTGAGGGGTTACTTAGTAAACCTTCCAAGTTAAATTGTAGAAAAATAATTCATTTTTATCCGAATTTATTGTGGAAGGACCTAAACTTCTTCCCAAACTATTCTTATAATTTCGGTTTGAAACTTTGACTAATTCCTCTAGATTAGTCACAACTTTCAGTCACAAATAAACATTTTCAAAGACATTGATGTGCCTATGATAAAATCTAGCATGCATTTTGGTGTTGTGAACATGCTAAATCAGAATCAATATATACAAGTTTGGACAGTAACATATCAATGTAGTCCTCTTTATAATTTGAGCATTCATCCAATATCACCCTTCATGCAAAATCTAAGCGCTTTCTTCCAATCCAGCGCTTGTTTTGCTTGGATCAATGATCTCATGCTCTGGATTGAAGCTTCATGAACCACAACGAAAGATACACCAAGAAACGGTAGCCGAAAACATGGCTATGAAAGCAGCTACCTCTGTCATACCACTGTCAATTTCGATCCCATTTACAACTGGAGTTAGGTGTTCATAATGCACCTTTAGTGACGAAGTTAACAGAATGGTGTAACGTCCTGATTTTTTTTAAAACATTTTACATTTTATTTCTTTTATTTCTATCCAACCCTCCAATTTTATCAAAATTTCTACACTACCCATATTTCTTTTACCAAACCCTAACCTTAATTCCCAAATTAAACCCCCTAACATAGGGGTGAGCACGAGTAGCGGGTACCCGATTACCCGTCCGAACCCGAATCGAACTAATTAAATTGGTTCTGAAACCAACGAGTAATTGGGTCCAATCCAAACCAAACCGATGACTTTTGTTAGTGATTGGTTCGGGTATCGGTTTTATGGGTGCAGAACCCGAACCAACCCACGAACCCGATCATATATTAATTAAATAAAAAAATAAAAAATATATATAGCTTTTCTATTAGACAATAATTATTCATTATTAATATGTTTGGATTTTAATGAGTTTAGTTTTTAATGTATTTAGTATTTAACATGTTTGGATTATTTCTATTGATGTTATATGTTTATTGTACTTGTTTAATTTTAAGATAAAAATTTGATTTTTTTTATGAATTTCAAAGTCACCGGGTACCCAATTACCAAAACCGAACTAATCCATTCTTAATCGGTTTGGTTTGGTTCGGGTACATATAAAAAAAATACAAATCCAAATCAAACCGAACCAATTATATTTTGATCGATTCGGTTCTAATTTTACCATAAAACCAAACCGACCCGTGCTCACCCCTAAACTAACACTCATTCTATCCCATACACCCCAAGGCCCCAACCCCACGGACAGAAGACAAAACAAAAAGAGAGGAAGAGGAAGGAGAGGGGGAGTGATGGAGAAAGGAAGAAGAGAAGAGGGGAAGAGAGAGGACGTGATGGCCAGAGAGAGAGAGAGTAGTGCAGCTGCCGTCACTGTTGGGGATGTCGCGGTGGTTGCTGTCGTCACTGAAGGAGCTCGTCGCTGAGCTGCTGTGTCGCCGCCGGAAGAAAGCTCGTCCATGCTCTATCCTCCATTCTTCCTCCACTGGAGCCTTCCGCCACTACCCTTGCCCTTTGAAAATGTCGGTAGGAAGCGTTTCGCACCTCTTTCAGTTCTGTTTTACCACCATTCTAGCCTGGTTAATGGTTGCTTGTTCTGTTTTGTCTTTGCTACTGTTTTACCACAGTTGTTGATGTTGTTGTCGTTGCTCTGCCTTTAGCTGTTGTCGCTTCTGTTCTGTTGTGCTCCTGTTCAGTGTTTTGCTTGCCTATCAGAGCTGCCGCTGCCCAGTCCAAAATTTGCGCACTTTCGTACCCTTTAGTTTGGTGCTCTGAGTTTCGTCTCTCCGTTTGTGAGTAGACTTTACATTTATAATTATAATTGTTTGGTTTTACATCCATAATTATTTTGATATATGGTGCGTTGAATTTAGTTATACTTACAAAGATTACTATCAAAGGATTTTAAATTAGTTTTAATAATCGATTTATTAGAACTAAATATTTATCATTGTTAAGCTCATTTTAATATGCACATGAGACTATATGTTTTTATGAGATTATATGTACGCTTGAAGAAGTTTTATATTACTTTAAGACATTTGATTTTACTCGAATATGTATTTTTGAAACATTGAAGTATTTGTTGGTACTCGCTTATTTTGAAATTGTGAAATATATTTAAAATCCGTTAAGATAGAGAAAATATGATTGACTATGATTTGGATGAGAAAGTATTATTTTATTTATTTTATTTTATTTGATACCTCATGTTTGAAAGACCGAAGAATTTGTTATATTCGAAATTATATGTTTTGAATTGGTTTGGGAGGTTTGTATTAGAAAACCGTAGTTAATGGCAGTTATGACGTTAACCTAGATGCATACCTCAGGGCCGTTGCTAGCCTAACGTGTAGGCCACATGTTGGATCTATTATTCCGTACGAACACACGAGAGGAAAAGGCTACCCTTAGAGGTGGAGCCGCCCAAGTGTAGACTATTTGATTTGATTTCTGTATGAGAACTCCCTTATCGATTCACTTATTTATATAAATTATTATTTTCTAAATAAAATTATTTTTATGATAATGTTTATATGTTCTCATGTCGATTTTAAATGTATTGTCTAGTCACTGAGTTGCAAAACTCATCCTGTATTTTTAAAAATATTTTTCAGGAATAAATATTTGATTATGTGAGCCTTTCTATTCAAGAGTAATGATCTGCAATGGGTATCTATTCTTTGTTGAGTTATTACTTATTAGACGTCATCTGCTCCATATGTCACAGGCAGGATCCATCCATATTTACTTATTTTATTTTTTATTAAAAATATGTAATTATTCATTCTAGAAAGTGTAAATTTATCAAAAAAATATTTGTAGCCTTATTTATCTTATATTCGAATCTGTTAGGCTTGTTAGGGGACTATTTTCTTCAGCGCCAGTCATGGTTCATTTTGGACCGTGACAAATGGTGTGAGTAAATATCTTATTTTCTTGATGAAGATTAAGGTGTTGGAAACTAAAGAAGAGTTAACAGAATGGAGTGTAAATTTCATTGTATGATTTAAAATCAAAATCAAGTTTATCATGACAAGTTTTAAAAATACTAAAAAACATCTAAGTTTCAGTTTTAACTCTTTAATTTTGCAACATCAGTATGCAACATGCAAGATAGAAGAGTAACTAACAAGCAGAGATATCTCTAAGATCAAGTTTAGTGCACAGATGAATAAAATGGGAACAACTATTGGTGGTTAACATTGATGGAAGTTTCCAACACTTATTTTCGAAATCTTTAAACTGAGCATAAAAAAAACCGAAGGAAATGTGAAGAAAAACTTCCTGCAGAAGCATCCTATTGGATATGGACCATTTTTTATGGGAGTAGGTGAAGTCAAGTTTTTATGTTTAATAAGATATCAGCCTACCTCATATATTCTTCTTTCCAATAATAAAAATTCGTTGAATTGTTTTATTTTATCGAAAACAGACAAAGAATCATTAAGAAAATAAGTAGCTCTGAAAAATGCATCATACCCTAGATTTCATCCTCTATTTCATATTATAGTTTGCCAGTTCACCAAGGCACTTGTACATTTTCCTCTTCCAAGTCACTTTATTATTTATACTTTATAGTCATTCCTTTTTATTTTGTTAGGCATGAATGTCAACATTTTTTGTTCATGAGACACAACATGAGTAAGCACTATATTTGAATACTCTTTTTTACTTTGTCTGACATACTTAACAGTACTTGCATTGTTTCATATCTTTTGTCCTAGCTTGACCTTCATGTCATTGGTGTTTTTTCTCTACTATTAAAAAAAGGGTTAAATTTAATAATAAGAGGCAATTTTGAGATAAATTAGCAAGAAGTAGAACTAAAGAATTATGAGAAACTAAGGAAGTTGAAAGAATGAAGATTGAAGAGTGAAAGATTTCCTAATGATAAAAAAAAATGCATATAAATTTGCTGCCAATTTACTGGTATCAAATAACATAAATTGCAACACACTATTAACTGTCTCAACTTGTTACTGACACAGATATATCTCTTTTATCTAACATCAAGTTTAGTATAAACTTAAGCAATTAAACTTGCATTGCACTGTTTAAATAAAGGTCCAAGATAGATAAATGGGCACACTTATTGGTGAGTAAAGTTGTTCAAAAGTTTCCACTGCTCGTTTTTCTTGGATAGAGTACTGAAAAATAGAAAGAAATGAGAAGGAAACACCCTCTCAGAATAAAATTAGATTAGATTAAGATATAGTAGTGGACTTGGAACATTGTGTCTTCGGAGTAGGTGAAGTCAAGCTCTTATATTAAAAAATAATCATCGGCAATATCTTTGTCCAACAAGAGGGAAATTTCTATGAATTATTTTATAACCACTTGCCTTGAAGATCAATGATCTTTAGGTTAATATCAGCATACCACAATATACTTCACTAACGACCTGCAAATGTTTCCTTACTCTTGTTGACATTGACCGAGTTTATTGCAAACTAAACCCATTTCCTTTTGCCTTTCTCAGTTTCTTTTTTTTTTTTCCTCGTCTTATCACTTGAACTTGAGATCATGGCTGCAGCACTTGTGGGTGGAGCTGTTCTGTCTTCCATTTTTAATGTTGTTTTTGACAGGATGTCCTCACCTGAAGTTGCCAATTGGATCAAAGGGAAGAAGCTTACCCAGAAACTGCTTGAAAGGTTGAAGACTACTCTTTATGCTGTTCAAGCCTTTCTCAGTGATGCTGAGCAGAAGCAGATCAAGGAGAGAGCTGTCAAGGACTGGCTCGATAGTCTCAAAGATGCTATGTATGTTGCTGATGACTTGCTTGATGAAGTCTTCACCAAAGCTGCCACTCAGAAGGATCCAGGTACCTTCTCTCGTTTTTTCAATTTGCAAGATAGGGAGATAGCAAACAGGATGGAAGAAATAATTGAGAGGATAGAGTCTATTGTGAAGCAAAAAGACACTCTTGGTCTTAGAGAGATTCCTAAGGAGAACATGTCATGGAGGATCACAACATCTCTAGTTGAAAGATCTAATATATATGGAAGGGAAAAAGACAAGGAGGCCATAGTGAAATTGTTGTTGGATGATGATATATCTGTGATTCCCATTGTGGGCATGGGCGGAATAGGAAAGACTACTTTGGCCCAATTGGTTTACAATGACAATAAAGTGCAGAAGAACTTTGATGTTCAGGGTTGGGTTTGTGTGTCCGAAGAGTTTGATGTTATTAAGGTCACCAAGACTATAATTGAGGCAATAACTTCAAGTTCTTGTAACTTGAATGATTTGAATTTACTTCAACATGAGTTAAAGGAAAGATTATCCAAACGAAAGTTCTTTGTGGTTTTGGACGATGCATGGAATGAAAACTATGGTAGCTGGAATAGGCTTCTAAAACCTTTTCAGAATGGGGTTAAGGGGAGCAAAATTCTCATAACTACTAGAAGTACAAAGGTGGCTTCTGCGGCACAGACTATTTCGTCTTATGAACTAAGCTTATTGTCAGATGAAGATTGCTGGTTAATATTTTCAAAACATGCACGTCTTTCCACTTACTCTATGGAGAATCCAACTTTGGAAAAGCTTGGCAGAGATATTGTAAAGAAGTGTCATGGCTTGCCCTTGGCAGCTCAAGCACTAGGAGGCTTGTTGCGCGGAAATTCTGATGTCGAGGATTGGAATCGTATATTGAAGAGCGAGATTTGGGAATTTTCTGAAGACAAAAGCGAACTCATTCCAGCATTAAGAATCAGTTATTACTATCTTCCTTCATGTCTGAAGGAGTGCTTTGTTTATTGCTCATTGTATCCGAAGGATTATAAATTTGATAAAGATGAGCTCATCTTGTTATGGATGGCTCAGAATTTTTTACAACCAGTTGGGAAAAAGACCCCAGAAGAAGTTGGTGATGAATATTTCGATGAATTAGTTGCGAGATCATTATTGCAACCTCATAGTACTGAGGAAAATAATTTTGTGATGCATGATCTTGTGCATGATTTGGCAATGATGTTTGCGGGAGAATTCTATTTTAGAGCGGAAGAGCTTCAGAATGCAGTTGAGGTTGATATTAAAACGCGTCATTTGTCCCATAATGCTAAAGGCAATTATCCAATCTCAAAACTGTTGGGGGTTTGTGACAGAATAAAACATACAAGGACATTTCTTGCAATCAATTTGTGGCCATGGATCCCATTTAACATGGAAAACACACCTTATATCTTGTTGTCACGGTTGAAGTACCTTAGAGCTTTGTCGTTGAAACGCTTTCCTCTTGAGTCAGTCCCTGGTTCAATAGGTGAGTTGATTCATTTGCGTTACTTGGATCTCTCTTGGACCGACATTGTGACATTGCCGGAGTCATTGGGTAACCTGTACAACTTGCAGACCTTGAAGTTGCGTTTCTGTATGCAACTGACAATGCTACCTGTTGGCATGGAAGACCTTGTAAATTTGCGGCATCTTGATATTAGAGGGACTGATCGGTTGCAAGAGATGCCGAAAGGTATGAGCAAGTTGAAAAATTTGCAGTTTTTAAGCGACTATGTTGTTGGGAAGCGTGAAGAAAACAATATCACAGAATTGGGAGCACTTGCAAATCTACAGCAATCAATTTCCATTGCCAAATTGGAGAATGTGGTGAACAGCAGTGAAGCTTCGATGGCAAGAATGTCTAACAAGGATGGCATTAGGTCTTTGGAGTTGAGTTGGTCGCCAGATGAAGATGAGAATGAAGTTGATTCCCAAATAGAAAGAGATATACTCGACAAGTTAAAACCTCATTGTAATTTGAAAGAACTAGAAATCCGGGGTTATAGGGGTACAACCTTTCCAGATTGGTTGGGACATTCTTCCTACTGCAACATCACCACAATAACACTGTATGGTTGCAGGAATTGTTGTATGCTTCCTTCACTTGGACAATTGCCCTCTTTGAAGCACCTAACAATTTTAAATTTTGAAAGTGTGGAAATTGTGGGTGCTGAGTTTTACTTTTACCAGAACGATGAATTTTGTTTGGAGACTCCATTTCCAAAGCTTGAAACTCTTTGGTTTTCATCAATGCCTTGCTGGAAGGAGTGGCGTTCAATGGAGTTGAATGCATTTCCTCGACTTAGGGAGCTTACCATATGGAAGTGTCCGATGTTGAGAGGAGATTTGCCGAATCACCTACCTTCTTTGGAATCACTTGAGATTGAGGCTCCTGCGATTTCCACTCTTTCAATTTCAGGAAAGCATCCAGTGGGGTCCGTGGTGGAGGCCATTACGAACACGCAACTGACTTGCCTCACTTCTTTACGCATCTCAGATTGTTCCTCCCACATATGGTTTCCTGTGAGTGCTATCCCTCCATCACTACGAGACTTGATGATTCAGGGTTGTAGAGAATTAGAATTCCAAATGGATGGCCAACACCACTCACTTAAGGAACTACGCATACGTAGCAGTTGTGATTCAGTTGCATCCTTCTCGTTGTTGGATTCCTTTCCAAATCTCGTGCATGTTCAAATCAAGAAATGTGAAAAGATGGAGTGTATTGTGGTGTCACGCTCTCTCTCGTCTCTCCGATATCTATGGATCAAGCATTGTGGGAGTATGAAATCCGTGTCGACGATATGGATTGCAGCACCTCAGCTAGAGTGTCTCTCACTAGTGGGTTGCCCCAGGGTCGATTTGTTTGCTCCAGGGGTTCCACACCGTAGCCTCAGATTTCTTGGAATCAGCTACTGCGAGAAACTAGTGAGCACTGCAGCATTCATGAATTCCCAATTTCACGGGCTAACTAGTCTTCGTATTGCGGGTGAATGTGAGAGTGTGAAGTCCCTCCCAAAGGAAGGTTGGTTGCCTGCCTCCCTTCAGTCTCTCACACTGGATCGCATTCAAAGTGTGGAGACGTTGGAATGCAAGGGACTTGCCCACCTCACCTCCCTCCATGAATTATGTATTTTTCGTTGTCCCAAGTTGGAGAATATGGAGGGTGAAAAGCTGCCTACCTCTCTAAAACAACTCTGCATCAGTGATAGCCCTTTGCTGGGTAAACGGTGCGAGATGAAGGACCCACAGCTTTGGCCCAAAATCTCCCACATCCCCACCATTCAAGTTGATGACAGATGGATTTGGTAATCCAACAACTTCAACAGGTAACTCTCTCTCTCTCTCTCTCTCTCTCTCTCTCTCTCACACACACACACACACACACAACGTTATTCTGTATTTCCCCAAATACATTTGTTTTCTGCACTAACATTTATACTCTGCATATAAAGTGACTCACTAGTTTTTTATTCTTCATCTTCTTTACAACGTTCTTACTCTACGTTCTTGTTATTGTCTTATATCATTCCTTACCAACACAGCTAACATTTTGTACATTCTCATACAGCTTATCCATGGAGCCAAGAAGATAAAGTCTGCACCTAAAGTTTTGCTTTTGATGCATCAAGACTATTCACTCATTGCAGTATTCTTCCTATTGAAGTTGTTTGTTTGTTCTTCCTCTTGTATGTTTTTATAGAGATGGATCTTTCTAAAATATTAACTTGTTTGAGTTTTGTACTATCATTTTTATTTCACCTTTGTATATAAGTTTTTCATTTTAAGATATTTCTTGGATTTTTTTATATTTTTTCTTTTGTAGTTTCTTGATTGATATGTGATATTCGTCTGAAAAAATTACTATTTTTTAAAAAAAATAGGAACTTTATTTAAATAAACAATATTTATTTTTTGAATAAGAATTTTTTTCTAGAATTTGCAAATCATATTTTTTGGCATAATTATAGGAAAAGGTTATATGTAATTTTTTTTTACCTATTTTTTATTAATAGTTTTGTGTTTGATTATTTGGTAGATAGAATAAAATACAAATTTACAAAGCAATAATGAATAGCATATTGAAATAACTATAAGAGACTTGAAGATATAATTAAGCCAAATAATAGTAATAATGTAAGAGTTTATAAAATATGTATAATTAGATAAAATTATTGATAACTGATGAAAACTTTTATGATTATTATTATTATGACACTTTTAATGCACACATATTTACTGCATTTAATCTGTATTTTATGTTTCAATTGAATAATTATGAAAGAATGGTTGGTTGGTTACTATCTATTATCATCTATTTAAAACTACTGACATGGCATTATAAGACTCAAATGTGAATTAAGCGAATGTGATTAACCAAACTTTAATCATGCTCATTCGGACTCCGATCAACATAATTACTGTGTCCTTATACAAGTTTGGACAGTAACACATCAATGTAGTCTTCTTTATAATTTGAGCATTCATCCAATATCACTCTTCACGAAAAATGGAAGCACTTTCTTTCAATCTAGGCTACTGCTTGTTATGCTTGGATCAATGATATCATGCTCCGGATTGAAGCTTCATGTGCCACATCGAAAGATATGCCAAGAAATGGTAGCCGAAAACCATGGCTATCAGAGCAGCTACCTCTGTCAAACCACCGTCAATTTTGATAGCAGCAGTTAGTAGGTGAGGTAGTTGAAAGACACGTACCAAATCCAAGAAATGAATATGGGAACTCTGCTAAAATTTAGGATCAAGTGTTAGTTTCTTCTGCTAGTAGTTTGATCAATTTATAGATAGAAATTAGAATTTTTGGTCTAAAAAAATTCGAAACATTTGGTTTTGGACTATACCATTAGTTTGTTTTTGTTAATTACTAACATAGCAGACTTAAATCCAACTAAAGCTTTTAACAAAGACAAACATACTTTACCCTTAAATTTATTATATAAGAAATAGATATCGATTTTTTTATGATACAAATATCTATATTCTACCACCAAAAACAGGAGAAGCAAAGTCTACTTATTATGATTTATGACTCGAATGTGATTAATTAAATGAACTCTGCTAGGAAGATAATGAAAAATCTTGAAGTACAATGAATTTTGAATTTGGCCCAATACAAAAAAAAAAAACTCAAACAATTATTTCAAAAAATTAATCATCTCAACCTTAATTTACCAAAGAAATTTACCCAAATACTCTCGTCTCCCAAAACCGGCTGCTATCCCACCCTCATCTATCATTGCATTAGAAACTTGTTCATTGTATATATTTAAATTGAATCAAACAAAATAACAAAAAAGTCAAGTTGGCCGAAAATATACACAACACCATGAAACGAAGCACTGGCCTTCTTAATATCTTCAATCTGATACACCACATCCACCGGAGGCAACCCACCAAATTTCAAATCATCGTACACGTGACACCATTCCCACGACCGCCGCGTTGGTAGGCTGCATGACAGATGCAACGTGCGCAAAAAGGGTGTCTTCGTCGGACGTTCCCGGAAAACTGGGCGGCGTATGGTGGTGATCTTTGCGGCTTCAGTGTGGACTGCGGAGAGATTGAAAGAGACTGCCGGAGAGAAAGAAACTGTAGAACATTCTTCGCACGTGTAAAAATGGAAAAATACGTAACTTTTCCGTAACCAAATCCTTATTTTTTTAAAATTTAAAATTAAAAATGATTAAGAATTAATTAAATTAATTATTAACTGATTATAATTTCAATTTTACCCTATTGTAGGTACACTAAAAATTTATTGCCTCAATCAACATATTACTGTGTCCTTGTATACAAGTTTAAGTTTGGACAGTAACACATCGACGTAGTCCTCTTTATAATTTGAGCATTCATCCAATGTTCACGAAAAATGGAAGCACTTTCTTTCAATCCAGACTACTGCTTGTTATGCTTGGATCAATGATCTCATGCTCCGGATTGAAGCTTCATGCGCCGCAACGAAAGATACACCAAGAAACGGTAGCCAAAAACCATGGCAATCAGAGCAGCTACCTCTGTCAAACCACTGTCAATTTTTATCCCATTTACAACAGGAGTTAGGTGTTCATATTGCACCCTTAGCAGCAGTTTCTAGGTGTGGTAGTTGAAAGACATGTACCGAATCCAAGAAATGAATATGGGAACTCTGCCGA
Organism: Arachis ipaensis; assembly: GCF_000816755.2. Classification (NCBI taxonomy): domain Eukaryota; kingdom Viridiplantae; phylum Streptophyta; class Magnoliopsida; order Fabales; family Fabaceae; genus Arachis; species Arachis ipaensis. Next base: position 106,127,930 of record NC_029786.2, on the reverse strand, counting down.
AATTCAGGATCAAGTGTTAGTTTCTTCTGCTAGTAGCTTGCTCAATTTATACATAGAAATTAGAATTTTTGGTCTAAAAAAATTCGAGACACTAATGTTGGAAGAGCTTACCTCTATAGTGGATTAACCCAACTTAATCAAGGTCAATCAGATTTCAGTGTAATAATTAAATTTATGTGGATAATATTATTGAAAATAACACAAGCTGTTGAAAGAAAGAGACCACCTGATGGGACAATATGATTAACATTTTGATGCATTAATAGGATCAAATAACATAAATTTCGACAAACTATTTAACTGCCTCAACTTAGTTTAGTATAAAGTATAAACTTCAAGCAATCAAAGTTGCATTGCACTATTTATTTATTTATTTTTGAAGTGTGAGATGAATAGATGGCCACAATTATTGGTGGGTGAAGTTGTTAAAAAATTCCATTACTTGTTTCGAAAAGTCTTGGCCAGAGTGAATAAAACCAAAACAGAACAGACAAGGCCACAAACAAAATTATCTACTTAATAATTGAAGCAAATATCACCCTATTGGCTATTAGATGCAGTGGACCATACATTTCATGAAAGCAAGAAGCATCATCTGAACTTGTCCCGAAGACCAATAACTATAAACATTTCAAGTCAATTCACTGCCTACCTGCAACAGTTTCCTTACTCCTTTTGAGATTAACCGAGTTTACAGCAAATTACATCCATTTCCTTTTGCCTTTCTCAGTTTCCTCAGATCTTATCACTTGATCTTGAGAAACATGGCTGCAACACTTGTAGGTGGAGCTGTTCTGTCTTCCATTTTTAATGTTGTTTTTGACAGGATGTCCTCACCTGAATTTGCCAACTGGATCAAAGGGAAGAAGCTTACCCAGAATCTGCTTGAAAGGTTGAAGACCAATCTTTATGCTGTTCAAGCCTTTCTTAATGATGCTGAGCAGAAGCAGATCAAGGAGAGAGCTGTCAAGGACTGGCTCGATAGTCTCAAAGATGCTATGTATGTTGCTGATGACTTGCTGGATGAAGTCTTCACCAAAGCTGCCACTCAGAAGGATCCAGGTACCTTCTTCTCTCGTTTTCTCAATTTGCAAGATAGGGAGATAGCAAACAGGACGGAGGAAATAATTGATAGGATAGAGTCTATTGTGAAGCAAAAAGACACTCTTGGTCTTAGAGAGATTCCTAAGGAGAACATGTCATGGAGGATCACAACATCTCTAGTTGAAAGATCCAACATATATGGCAGGGAAGAAGACAAGGAGGCCATAGTGAAGTTGTTGTTGGATATTGATGACACTGGTGATGGTGATATATCTGTGATTTCCATTGTGGGCATGGGAGGAATAGGAAAGACTACTTTGGCCCAATTGATTTACAATGACGATAAAGTGAAGGAGAATTTCGTCTTTCGATGTTGGGTTTGTGTGTCTGAAGAATTTGATGTTATTAAGGTCACCAAGACTATAGTTGAGGCAATAACGGAGAGTCCTTGTAAGTTGAATGATTTGAATTTACTTCAACATGAGTTAAAAAAGAGTTTATCCAAAGGGAAATTCTTTGTTGTTTTGGACGATGCATGGGAAGGAAATTATGGTAGTTGGAATAGGCTTCTAAAACCTTTTCAGAATGGGGTTAAGGGGAGCAAAATTCTCATAACTACTAGAAGTACAAAGGTGGCTTCTGCGGCACAGACTATTTCGTCTCGTGAACTAAGTTTATTGTCGGATGAAGATTGCTGGTTAATATTCTCAAAACATGCACGTCTTTCCACTTACTCTATGGAGAATCCAATTTTGGAAAAGATCGGCAGAGATATTGTAAAGAAGTGTCGTGGCTTGCCCTTGGCAGCTCAAGCACTAGGAGGCTTATTGCATGGAAATTCTGATGTCGAGCATTGGAATCGTATATTGAAGAGTGAGATATGGGAATTGTCCGAAGATGAGAGCGAACTCATTCCAGCATTAAGAATTAGTTACTACTATCTTCCTTCATGTCTGAAAGATTGTTTTGTTTATTGTTCGTTGTATCCGAAGGATTATGAATTTGATAAAGATGAATTGATCTTGTTATGGATGGCTCAGAATTTTTTACAACCAGTTGGGAAAAAGACTCCAGAAGAAGTTGGTGATAAATATTTTGATGAATTAATTGCGAGATCATTTTTGCAACCTCATAGTACTTGGGAAAATAAATTTGTGATGCATGATCTTGTGCATGATTTGGCAATGATGTTTGCTGGAGAATTCTATTTTAGAGCGGAAGAGCTTGAGAATGCAGTTGAGGTTGATACTAAAACTCGTCATTTGTCCCACAATGCTAAAGGCAATTATCCAATCTCAAAACTGTTGGGAGTTTGTGACAGAATAAAACATACAAGGACATTTCTTGAATTCAATTTGAAGTCATGGATCCCATTTAACATGGAAAACGCACCTTGTATCTTGTTGTCACATTTAAAGTACCTGAGAGCCTTGTCGTTCAATAGCTTTCCTCTTGAGTTAGTACCTGATTCAATAGGTGAGTTGATTCATCTGCGTTACTTGGATCTCTCTTGGACGGACATTGTGGCATTGCCAGAGTCATTGGGTAACCTATACAATTTGCAGACCTTGAAGTTGTATTCCTGTAGTAATCTGAAAATGCTACCTGTTGGCATGAAAGACCTTATAAATTTGCGCCATCTTGATGTTAGAGATACTCCTTTGCATGAGATGCCGAAGAGCATGAGCAAGTTGAAAAATTTGCAGTTTTTAAGCGACTATGTTGTGGGGAAGCGTGAAGAGAACAAGATCACAGAATTGGGAGCACTTGCAAATCTACAGCTATCAATTTCCATTGCCAAATTGGAGAATGTGGTGAACAGCAGTGAAGCTTCGATGGCAAGAATGTCTGATAAGGATGGCATTAGCTCTTTGATCTTGAGGTGGTCATCAGATAAAGATGAGAACACAGCTGATTCTCAAATAGAAAGAGATATACTTGACAAGTTACGACCTCACACTAATTTGAAAGAGTTATATATCTATGGTTACAGGGGTACAACATTTCCAGATTGGGTGGGACATTCTTCCTATTACAGCATCACCGAAATAACACTGGGTGATTTCTCTTTGGGTGGTTGTCGGAATTGTTGTATGCTTCCTTCACTTGGACAAATGCCCTCGTTGAAGCACCTATCAATTTCAGATTTTGAAAGTCTAGAAAGTGTGGGTGCTGAGTTATACTTTAACCAGAATGGTGAATCTTGTTTGGAGACACCACCATTCCCAATGCTTGAAACTCTTTCGTTTTATTCAATGCCTTGCTGGAAGGAGTGGCGTTCATTGGAGTTCAATGCATTCCCGAGACTTAGGGAGCTTACCATAATTAGGTGTCCGATGTTGAGAGGAGATTTGCCCAGTCAACTACCATCTTTGCAATCACTTCAGATTTTTAATTGCAAGCAGCTGAGTTGTTGTGTTCCAAGGGCTCCTTCGATTACGAATCTTTCAATTTCAGGAAAGCATCTAGTGGAGTCGGGGGTAGAGGCCATAACGCACATGCAACTGAGTTGCCTGACGTCTTTGCGCATCTCAGGTTATTCCTCCCACATATGGTTTCCTGTGAGTGCTATTCCCGCATCACTACAAAAGCTGACGATTCAGGATTGCAGAGAATTAGAATTTGAAATGGATGGGCAACATCACTCGCTGCAGATACTATCAATAGAGAGCAGCTGTGATTCACTTACATCCTTCTCGTTGTTGGATGCCTTTCCAAATCTCGTGCGTGTTTATATCAGCAAGTGTGAAAAGATGGAGTGTATTGTGGTGTCACGCTCTCTTTCATCTCTCCGTGATTTAAATATCATTGAGTGTAGGAGTTTGAAGTCCGTGTCAACGCTATGGATGGCAGCACCTCAGCTAGAGCATCTCACACTACGGGAATGCCCAGAGATCGAGTTGTCAGCAACAGGGGATCCAAACCGTAGCCTCAGATCTCTTGAGTTCAGCTACAGCGAGAAACTAGTGAGTAGTGCATTATTCGTGAATTCTCAATTTCACGGGCTTACTAGTCTTTGTATTTGGGGTGAATGTGAGAGTGTGAAGTGCCTCACAAAGGAAGGTTGGTTGCCTGCCTCCCTTGAGTCTCTCACACTGCTAAGCATGAAAAGTGTGGAGACGTTGGAATGCAAGGGACTTGCACACCTCACCTCCCTCCAAAAATTGACTATTGCTGAATGTCCCAAGTTGGAGAACATTGACGGAGAAAAGCTGCCTGTCTCTCTAATACAACTCTTCATAAATGAAAGTCCTTTGTTGGCTAAACAGTGCGAGATGAAGGACCCACAGCTTTGGCCCAAAGTTTCCCACATCCCTGCCATTCAAGTTGATTACAGATGGATTTGGTAATCCAACTTCAACAGGTAACTGTTTATCTCTCTCACCACGTTGTTCTCTATTGCCCAAATACATTTGCTTTTTGCACTAAGATTTATACGCTGTATATAAAGTGATTCACTAGTTTTCCATTCTTCGTCTGCGTTACAATATTCATACTCTTCATTCTTATTAATGTCTTGTATCATTCATCACCAACACAGCTAACGTTTTATGCATTCTCATACAGCTTATCCATGGACCCAACAAGATAAAGGTCTGCAGTTAAAGTTTTGCTTTTGATGCATCAAGACTATTCAATCATTGCATGGAGTTGGGAGATGATGACATTGGGTGCTTCTTCCAAGCTTGATTCGGAAATTCCTTTTGAATATTCAGCTACAATGTGGTCGGAGGTATCTTCCAGTGCTTCATATGTTGCATGCCATGAACTATGCAGCGAAGTATCATATATTATTTTAATTTAATATTTTGTTCTCTTTTCTTTTGTTTTATTGTTGACGGATTCTTCAAAAAGAAAATGACACTAGTAGTAATTGCAAAGGCTTTAAATCTTTTATATTGGTTGAAGTAAGCTATTTTTTTCAGCCTCTAATGATGATTTTCCACCCAAGGAAAGTTCACGCAAGATCATTGATTTATTTAAAACAAAATTTACATGAATTTACAGCTAAGCTCGTCCAGTCTCCACAAAAAGAACTTTCTTACTGGATCAAAGATTCAAAGTAAAGGTATATTCTAACTCATCACTGCTGTTATTGCTCTTACTGTGTCATTCCATTCCTTACATGCATGGTTTACATTCTCATATAGCTTTCCTGTAGAGCCAAGGAGATAACTTCTGTGGTCAAGGACTTGCTTTTGCTTTTGATTCATGCAATCATGTACAGTCATTGAAATACGCAAGGGTGGCATTTTTGGTGGTGTCATGAACACGTAAGCACCCGCATTGCCTCACTTCTTTCTTGTATATTTTTCCAATAGAATGCTGATATTATGATACTGACAGCTTTTTCTATTGTTCTGTTAATAAGATGATGACAAGCAAAGAAGCGCATCATCAGATATAATGGGAAGTTCTTTATGAAGTTCAAGGTCCTTGAGAATGCCAAATGGAAATTCTCCTGGAGAATAGGAGTCAAAGAAGTGGTTAAGAAACCTGATATTATGGTCACTGAGATCTCCATTTGATCCGAGTTTGAATTACAAATGTTCTTCACTCACTGATTGTGGTGTATAATTTGTTTTCTATCCTTTCGTTTGAGTACTTCATATGTCAATAAGTAATGCGTGATTAAGTGTAAGATGGAAAGGGCTAACTTAGTTATACTGGACATAGTATTCAAATTTCAAATAGATGTTTTAGGCCCCAGTCTTATTCTTTGATGGCAAAGCCGAAGAGGGATAGAGGCTGGTCCTTCACCAAGGCCTTGATGGCCATGTCGGAGAGACCTTGGTTGAGGGGTTACTTTGCTGGGGGGAAAAATGTAAAAGATGGGAAGATGTATATTTTCAACTTAAGTTGTTCTTGTAACACAGCATGAGTAAACTCTATTTATTGTGTATTTCTATCAAAATGAAGCAAGTAATGTAAATGGTTAACAAGAATGAATAATCACTTCTTATGGTGGTTTAATTGCAGCATATTTAGCCATGGTCTCTGTTCTCTTTTATGCACTGGAACACTAGTAGGAAATAAGTATGTCATAGTTTGGTCCACAAGGCACCACCATGAGGCTTAATTGTACATATAAGTAAATAGATGAGGCCTGATTATATAATCAAAGTCAACAAACTTGACATTTGATGCATAATTGTATTGACAACCTAATACGATATACTATATATTGTAAATCTATTATCTCACCAAATGCTTGCTTTTGCAAGGTATAACTGAAAAATAGTGATATTATTCTTTATTTTAAAAAAAATCAGTCAATTAAACATCAGAGAGATAATAGCAATGAGTTTTATATAATTAGTTTCTTCTTTTTATCCATCAATGTAAAAGGAGCAAGAAAGAAAGAGAAAAGACTCAATTAGTAATTACAAAAATAATTCATGTACATAAATTCTATCAAAATTTATTGTGAAAGGACCTAAACTTCTGACCAAATCATAGCTATGATTTTGGTTTGAAACTTTGACTAAGTGTAGCAACAAACAGTTAACACTCCTAACTCCACTAGATTAGTCACAAGTTTCAGTCAATTACACATTTTCAGAGACTTAAAACAGTTTCCAAAAAACAAAAGTCTGAATACTACAAAGACATTGATGTGCCTATTATAAAATCTAGCATGCAATTTGGTGTTTTGTACATGCTAATTTATAATCAATATACAATTTTGGACAGTAACCCATCAATGTAGTCTTCTTTATAATTTGAGCATTCATCCAATATCACTCTTCATGCAAAATGGAAGCACTTTCTTCCTGTCCAGGATACTTCTTGTTATGCCTGGAACAATGATTTCATGCTCCAGATTGAAGCTTCATCCGCCGCAAGGAAAGATAAGCCAAGAACCGGTAGCCGAAAACCATGGCTATTAGAGCAGCTACTTCTGTCAAACCACTGTCAATTTTGATCCCATTTACAACTGGAGTTAGTTGTTCATATTGCACCTTCAGCAGCAGTTTGTAGGTGTGGTAGTTGAAAGACATGTACCAAATCCAAGAAATGAATATGGGAACTCTGCTAAAATTGAGGATCAAGTGTTAGTTTCTTCTGCTTGTAGATTGCTCAATTTATACATAGAATTTTTGGTCTAAAAAAATTCGAAATATTTTGTTTTGGACTATACCACTAGTCTGTTTTTGTTAATTACTACCATAGCAGACATAAATCCAACTAAAGCTTTTAACAAAGACAAACTAACGGCAGAGACTAAAACCAAATGTTTTGATTTAAGTAAATCCATATGATCAATTTGTTAACTTGACACCACAAAGTGCAAGGCAATAATTAAGGGCTCACGTTCAAAGAGAAAAACAAGGATATATATGTTTACCTGCACAAAGAACCCTCCAGCCAGCATGAAAGTCATGACAGTTACTGAAGCCAAAGCTGTTGCCCTTTTCATGTCCATAAGTGTTGCTCCAATAGCAAGTCCAAGTCCCTAAATTCATGACAAACCATATTTAGAAATGAAGGCTAATATTGGTTTCTATGTTAAGCACATAAACAGAACTACTAAGAAAAGCTTTTAGGACCAAATCGAAATCACTGTAAAAAATAGTGACAAAAATAAAGTTTTTCCTTTTCTAATGCAGATACATACCTGAGCCGCCACAATGCAGAGGAAAAAGGGGTAGCATTGAGTCTCAAACCAGCCAAGAAGTAAACAACAAGGAGAAATAGTACTGGTAATATCAAGTCTAGTGCAAGGTCACTTATGATTCTGGCCAAGAAATATGCACTTAGTCCGTACATATCGGCCGCTCGCTCCGTACTCAGTATAGCTAGCTCTTGAGAAATGAGAATGTGACGGTAATGCTAGAACTTGAGAAGGGGGTTGAATCAAGTTGATTTCAGAAAAGAAATTCTTTTAGATGTTTTCCTTAAAGCAGATTATGCATGAGATTTTTTGTGTTTTGCCTCTGAATCCAGAACAGAACAGAGTAGGGAAGAAGAGAATCAGGTAAGTATGTATCCTGTTTTGCCTCTGTATTTTTATTTACATAGTTATAGTTATTTAACGGAATAAATTTGAATAAATAATTATAATATTATTGCATTAAAATTATTCTTAACATTGATAGCGAAACAGAGATCAGAGAATCACCCTTTTGTCATGTGAATTTTCTATCATCATTACAGACATATGCGATATTTTTCAACAACAAAGCTAGCTCTATAAACAATTGAATTAGACAATTATACCAAAAAAAAAGTTATAAAAAAGAAACGTTCATTATAATCTTAATCTTAACTATAAATATAAAAAAAAGTCTCGTGCCCCACAAATTCAACCCAACAGAATACATAAATTCAATTATAATTTTAGTCTTTATTATCTTATCTTATCTTTATCTTATCTTTAGTTGTTCTTATCTTATCTTTATTTGCTTTTATCTTTCATAGGACAATGCTCTATATATTCTTAATTTTACTTTTATATAGTTTACAATTCAATTCAATCAATCAACGATCAATAAAATTTCTTCATCTTTTCTTTCCTTTTTCTTTATTTTCCGTTTTGAATGATCGCTTGTGTTAGCTAATACAATAATGGCGGGTGGTTTCATAGAGAAGGGGTCTTCCGAAAAGAACTATCCCGGAAAACTCACTTTCAGAGTCTTCATAACATGTGTCACCGCTGCATTTGGAGGTCTTATCTTTGGATATGACTTAGGCATTTCAGGTGGAGTCACCTCCATGGATCCTTTTCTAAAGAAATTCTTCCCTGATGTGTACGCAAAGGAACACAACATTAAGCCCACTGATAACCAATATTGTAAATTTGATAGCCAAGTGCTCACACTCTTCACTTCCTCTCTCTATTTGGCTGCTCTTGTGGCCTCAATCTTTGCATCCAAGGTAACTCGAGCCTTCGGTAGGCGCCTCACCATGATCTCCGGCGGTGTTCTCTTTCTCGCCGGTGCAGCTTTGAACGGCTTCGCCCAGCAAGTTTGGATGCTTATTGTTGGCCGCATGTTGCTAGGTTTTGGAATCGGATGCGCCAATCAGTCTGTGCCGATCTACGTGTCCGAGGTTGCTCCATACAAATACAGAGGAGCACTTAACATGTTGTTTCAATTGGCAATCACCATTGGCATTTTTGTTGCCAATATTCTGAACTACCTTTTTGCCAAGATGGAGAACGGCGAAGGGTGGCGCTATAGCTTAGGTTTGGCAGGAGTCCCTGCAATAATGATCATCATCGGTGCAATGTTTCTTCCTGACTCACCAAACTCGTTGATCGAGCGTGGACAAGCTGAGAAGGCCAAGGAGGAACTAATCAAGATTCGTGGAACCAATGATGTTGACGAGGAGTTTAAGGATCTTGTTGCTGCCAGTGAAGCCTCCAAACAGGTCAAGCATCCTTGGTCTTCTTTGCTCAAAAGTGAGTACAGGCCTCACCTCACCATGGCCATAGCCATTCCCTTCTTCCAACAACTCACTGGCATGAATGTCATCACATTCTATGCTCCTGTTTTGTTCAAAACTATTGGCTTTGGTGGAACTGCTTCCCTTATGTCTGCCATGATTACCGGAGGTTGTAACGCCCTTGCCACCCTTGTTTCCATCTTTACCGTTGACAAGGTTGGCAGACGAAAGCTTTTTCTCGAAGGTGGTGCTCAAATGTTTATATGTCAGCTTGTGATCGCAGCTGCAATAGGTAGCAAATTTGGAACAGATGGAAACCCTGGAGTTCTTCCCAAGTGGTTTGCCCTAACTGTTGTGGTATTCATATGTGTCTACGTGGCGGGATTCGCATGGTCGTGGGGTCCACTAGGATGGTTGGTACCCAGTGAAATATTCCCGCTTGAAGTTCGATCGGCAGCTCAGAGCGTCAACGTTTCGGTTAATATGATCTTCACCTTTGCCATTGCCCAAGTTTTCACTTCAATGTTGTGCCATATGAAGTTCGGGCTCTTCATCTTCTTTGCATTCTTTGTGATTGTTATGAGTATCTTTATCTACAAGTTCTTGCCAGAGACAAAGGGTGTTCCCATTGAAGAAATTTCTCTTGTGTGGGAGAATCATCCTTATTGGAACAAATTCGTCAAGTCCTCTGCTCAAAAGAACAAGATTGCTGCGCCAGATTCTCAAGTTTAGGATTCCATAAATATTCTTATCTTTTCTATTTCTTTGGTTTACTGTTTATTATTGGTTTAGGTTTGTTTTTGTCTGGTTGTTATTGATGCGCCAGATTCTCAAAGTTTAGGATTCTATAAATATTCTTATCTTTTTTATTTCTTTGGTTTACTGTTTATTATTGGTTTAGGTTTGTTTTTGTCTGGTTGTTATTGATTCTTTGATATTCTATGAATCTTAAGAAAATTTTATAAATCCTTAAAAAAAAAAAAAAAGAAAAGATGAAGAAATTTTATTGATTGTTGATTGATTGAATTGTAAACTATGAAGGTAAAACTAAGTATATATAAAGCATTGTCTTATGAAAGATAAAAGAAAATAAAAATAAGATAAATATAAGACAAGATAAGATAATAAAAACTAAAATTGTAATTGAATTTATGTATTCTGTTGGGCTGAATTTGTAGGTCACGAGACTTCTTTATTATTGTCATGAGCTAAGTAGTTTAATAATTGTCTACCTATACTTTTCCTTTCAATATATTTACAAATTTCTACAATGCTACTGTATGGAGACAAGCTGCTAGCTAGGCAGTATATATTACTGTCTCGAAGGCTTTTGAATATCAATCTCACTGGGAAAAAAGTGGTAGATTTTTTATTCCTATAAATTGGTGTTCCTTGGTGATTGTGAGATTGCAAATGTATTTATTTTTGCCATTTTTGCGACTTCTATATAGCCTTTAGTGCTTGCGGAACTTTGGGGCATTTTGCCATTTTCTATGGCCTCCCAACTGTTTCTTTAATAAGGCTTTATGAATGTCATGGTAGAATCAGATTCCCCAGACAGCCATTCATCTTTGCCAAGAGCTTAGGGAGGTGTTTTTCTGATTCTTCATGATGTGGGCTGATAAATGAAGTATTGGACCTATAATACTAACGTACACATTAAACCACACTTGGACTTTTAACCCAATATTAATGTACCCGAAATCAATTCAAACTCAACAGAATATTGCAGTGAAAACAAGGAAGAATCCCCAGAAGACAGCTATAAAGAAGAGTAGTCTGGCCTGAAATCCGATAGTGAAAATGTCAATTAATGCCTGAGAAAAAAATTGTCTAATCCTTGTAGCCTTTATAATACTCTTCAACTTCATCTGAGTATCCTTACAGTTATGTAGAGTAACTCGAATTTGTAAAGCTGATTCTACAGCTGAACTGATCCCGTATCGACAAAGGGAACTTTCATAGTGGATCAAAGTAAAGGGGTATATTCTAACTCCTTACTGCTGTTAGTGCTGTCAGTGTGTCATATCATTCCTTACATCCATGGTTTACATTCTCATGTAGTTTTCCTATGCAGACAAAGAGAACTTCTGTTATTGCACCCGCATTGCATCATTTATTTCTTGTATCTTTTTCCAAGTAACTTTTGCTGCTGACAACTTGTACACTGAAGTCTTATACAACACTGAAAGCTTTTTTTTCTCTTGTTCTGTTGATAAGATGATGAATCTACCATGGGGCAAGTGTATGGTATAGCCTTGAAGGATACAGCTCATATAGGAAACTCAATATAGGAACCTGATATAATGATCAGTTGGTCACTGAGATCCTCATTTGTTCTGAGTTTGAATTACAAATGTTCTTCACTCACTATTTGTGCTCTATGCTTTCCTTTTCTTTTAGAAGTTCATATGTCAGAATGTCAGTAAGTAATGTGTGATTAAGTGTAAGATGGAAAGATGTTGTCATACTCAAGATGTTCTTGTGACACAACCATCGCTAGACACTATTTATTGCTTATTTCTCTCAAAATAAGGCAAGTAATGTTTTTTGGTTTCTAAAAGTGGTTTAGATTCTATTTATTAATTGCGGCATATTCGGTGCTGTATACAGATATATCTCTTTTCTCTAACATCAAGATTAGTATAAACTTCAAGCAATTAAACTTGCGCAACAAATTGGTGGGTAAAAGAAAATTGCAGATGAATAAATGGCATCATTATTGGTGGGTAAAAGTAATTGCAGACAGAAGCATGGGTGCTATTATGTATTAATGTTTGACTTATCTGTTTATATGGAGAAAACACTCTCTTATGTAGCCTGCACCTTTTCTCAAAGACTTTTAGTACACAATACTAAAGTAGATAATGGAATCAAGATATATAGTTTAGCGTTTTTGAGATTGTGTTTGAGAGAACACAGGCTGATAGTAATATGAAGTTGTGTAAATTGATATGAATTGTTGTCATACACAAGTATAAACTCATGGAATATAAGAAAATCTAAACTACTCCTAAGAGATCATATAAGATACTGGCTTATTTTCAGGTACAATTAGGATAATATAAAACATTTTCGTATATTCTAAAGACTTTGTTTTTTATTTTAATCTTCTATTTTTTTCCCCACAGAATCCTAGAAATGCAGAACACTGAAAATAAAAGTAGAAAATGGAAACAGCAAGAAAACAGACTATTGGAGTTTTGTTCTTGTTTTGCTTGGATTTTCCTGCCTCCATCTTGAATCTGTTTTTCAAGCAGGGTTTGTTGGAGTAAAAGGTCACCAGTTATGGATACCATGCTTCTTAGGTTGCTTGGTTGGTTAAGAATACTTGCATGAGGCATAATATAGTTAACATCTCAGATTCTGATAACTTTTGTATCAGCTCAATTTTCATTATAGGATTGCTTCACTGAAGAACAAGACAATAAAAAAGTATATATTTGTTGTTGTATTATATTGGGGATGGAGGGATTTGCTGTGAAGTGTAAACTGTAAATGATCAATGTTATATGAAGAGATTTGTAAAAGTAGTTCAGTTCTTGTTATTTTAAATTAATCCCAAAAAAGAAAATAAAAAATAAAATATGTTGGAAATTCTCTATAGTGGATTAATCCAACTTAACAAAGATTAATCAGCTTTCAGTATATTTTGAAGATTGTTGGTTTTGACACACAATAAGCTAATCTAAACTAAGGCAGGCAACAACAAAATTCTGTGCAGAAAGAGTGCAACATTGTAAATAAATTGTTTTTGTGTTTTATCTTTATACATATAATTAACAAAATAGAAATGGAACGTCTTATTTAAAAAACAGATTTATGTTGAAACTATAATTAAAAAGGGAGCATATGCATGTGACATGAATTAACACTATATTTGTCTAGTAAAATGAGAATAGAGAAGTTCTTTTTTTTTAAAAAAAAGGAAAAATTGTATTGTACTATTTTTTAATGGTATAAAAGATAAATATTTTTTTACTTCATTGTTTATTGATTATTTTTTATACCAGAAGGAAAATCATACATATAAGATACAACATTATGCATATAACATTTGTTTTTGGTATATAAAACTGTGAATGGTAGGTGAGAAGTAAATAAATGTAAAAGTGGATAATGATATTGATGATACTTAGCATTGATATTGATACAGTTGATTCCCAGATGGAAAGAGATATACTTGACAAGTTACGACCTCACACTAATTTGAAAGAGTTATATATCTATGGTTACAGGGGTACAACCTTTCCAGATTGGTTGGGACATTCTTCCTACCGCAACATCACCAAAATAATGCTGGATGGTTGCAGGAATTGTTGTATGCTTCCTTCACTTGGACAATTGCCCTCTTTGAAGCACCTTGAAATTTCAAAATTTGAAAGTGTGGGGATTGTGGGTGCTGAGTTTTACTTTTTCCAGAACGATGAATCTTGTGTGAAGACACCACCATTTCAAAAGCTTGAAACTCTTTTGTTTAAGTCAATGCCTTGCTGGAAGGAGTGGCGTTCAATGGTGTTGAATGCATTTCCTCGACTTAGGGAGCTTACGATAAGGAAGTGTCCGTCGTTGAGAGGAGATTTGCCCATTCATCTATCATCTTTGCAATCACTTCAGATTGACAAGTGCGATGAGCTGAGTTGTTGTGTTCCAAGGGCTCCTGCGATTACCAGTCTTTCAATTTCAGGAAAGAATCTAGTGGGGTCCGTGGTGGAGGCCATTACCAACACGCAACTGACTTGCCTCACTTCTTTATGGATCTCAAATTGTTCCTCCCACATATGGTTTCCAGTGAGTGCTATTCCCCCATCACTACAACGCTTGACGATTCAGGAATGCAGAGAATTAGAATTCGAAATGGATGGGCAACATCACTCGCTGCAGGAACTATCAATACATAACAGCTGTGATTCAATTACATCCTTCTCGTTGTTGGATGCCTTTCCAAATCTCGTGAGTGTTTTTATCGGAAAGTCTGAAAAGATGGAGTGTATTGTGGTGTCACGCTCTCTTTCATCTCTCCGTTATTTAAATATCTGCGAGTGTAGGAGTTTGAAGTCCGTGTCGACGCTATGGATGGCAGCACCTCAGCTAGAGCATCTCACATTACTGGAATGCCCAGAGATCGAGTTGTCAGCAACAGGCGATCCACACCATAGCCTGAGATCTCTTGAGATCAGCTATAGCGAGAAGCTAGTGAGCAGTGCAGCATTCATGAATTCGCAATTTCATGGGCTTACTCATCTTACCATTCTTGGTGGATACGACGAGAGTATGAATTGCCTCCCAAAAGAAGGTTGGTTGCCTGCCTCCCTTGAGTCTCTCAGACTGTATGGCATGAAAAGTGTGGAGACGTTGGAATGCAAGGGACTTGCCCACCTCACCTCCCTCCAACAATTATCTATTGAGTACTGTCCGAAGCTGGAGAATATCGAGGGAGAAAAGCTGCCTGCCTCTCTAATAAAACTCACCATCATTCAAAGCCCTTTGCTGGGCTATCGATGTCAGATGAAGGATCCACAGCTTTGGCCCAAAATCTCCCACATCCCCGCCATTCAAGTTGATAGCAGATGGATTTGGTAATCCAACAACTTCAACAGGTAACTGCTTCTCTCTCACACAACATTATTCTGTTTTTCCCCAAATACATTTGTTTTTTGCACTAAGATTAATACTCTGCATATAAAGTGGCTCACTAGTTTTTCATTCTTCTTCTGCATTACAGTATTCTTACTCTTCATTCTTATTAATGTCTTATATCATTCCTTACCAACACAGTTGATGCTTTATACATTCTCATACAGCATATCCATCGAGCCAACAAGTAAGCACCCACATTGCCTCACTTCTTTCTCCTATATTTTTTCCAATTTTTTTCTGCTGAATGCTGATATTACGATACTGCAGCTTTTTCTCTTGTTCTATTGATAAGATGATAAAATTTACCATGGCGAAGTATACGGTATAATGGGAAGTTCAAGGTCATTGAGAATGCCAAATGGAAACTCTCCTGGAGACTGGAGAATGGGAGTCTTACTGCAACTGCTTCCAAGGAAGTGGTTAGCATGCCTTAAAGAAACCTGATTTCATGGTCACCGAGATTTCAATTTTATCTGAGTTTGAATTACAAATGTTCTTCACTCACTGATTCTGGTGTATAATTTGTGCTCTATGCTTTCCTTTGACTAATACACGTGTCAGTAAGTAATGTGTGATTAAGTGTAAGATGGAAAGGGCTAACTTAGTTGTACTTGATGAACAGAATATTCAGTTATAGATGTTTTTGTTCACAGTCCTATTCCTTGATGGCAATGCCGAAAGGGAATAGAGGCTGGGCCTTGACCAAGGCCTTGATGGCTATGCCGGAGAGTCCTTGGTTGAGGGGTTACTTTGCTGGAAAAAACATAAGATGGAAAAATGTTGTATATTTTCAACTTAAGTTGTTCTTGTATATGGTTAACAAGAATGCGCAATCACTTCTTATGGTGGTTTAATTGCAGCATATTTTGCCATGTTCTCTGTTCTCTTTTATGCACTGGAACACTAGTAAGAAATAACTATGGGATAGTTTGGTCCTCAAGGCACCACCATGATGCTTCATTGTACATATAAGTGAACATGATGTGACTTGATTATGTAATGAAAGTCAACTAAATATTAGGGAGATGATATCAATGAGTTTTAAATAATTTGTTTCTTGTTTTTCACCCATCAAAGAAAAAGGAACGAAGAAAGAAAGAGAAAAGACTCAATTAGTTAACCTACCAAGTTAAATTCTACAAAAATAGTTCATGTACATAAATTCTATCCAAATTTATTGGGAATGTAGTCCTCTTTACAATTTGAGCATTCATCCAATATCACTCTTCATGCAAAATGGAAGCACTTTCTTCCAATCCAGGCTACTTCTTGTTATGCTTGGATCAATGATCTCATGCTCCGGATTGAAGCTTCATCCGCCGCAAGGAAAGATAAGCCAAGAACCGGTAGCCGAAAACCATGGCTATCAGAGCAGCAACCTCTGTCAAACCACTGTCAATTTTGATCCCGTTTACAACTGGAGTTAGGTGTTCATATTGCACCTTTAGCAGCAGTTTGTAGGTGTGGTAATTGAAAGACATGTACCGGATCCAAGAAATGAATATGGGAACTCTGCCAAAATTTAGTATCAAGTGTTAGCTTCTTCTGCTAGTAGATTGCTCAATTTATACATAGAAATTAGAATTTTGAGTCTAAAAAAATTCAAAACGTTTGATTTTCGACTATACCATTTTCTATAAAAATTCAAAACGTTTGAGCATTATGTCTTGAACAAAGCAAAGGGTGTTATTGTGGAGATTATGTTTGGTGTATTTTTTGTGTTTATGCTGGTAGACTATATATTTTAAATAGTGAGTGTGTCATGCTAGATATTATTGTACTACTTCTGATAAAAGTTTTCCTTAATCATCTCACCTTTTGAGCTCCCTCCAAATTTTGAGCATTCCATTAATATTTTGGTACGGTCTAGTGTCGACTTCTCTGATGTATTATAATATGGCAGCTTATTATTTGCCTCAGAATGCTGGGGACATAGCTAGGAAGTACATTAAAGATCCACAGTTGTTGTCTTACATAGATGTTGAGGTAGATGAAACAACTTACTTAATCTGAAGTTTAATCACTGCATTATTTTTCAACTCTGTTGGCCGTGATCAGTAATTTTACTTCATAAAAACTCTGTCATTGCAGTGTTTTTTAGTGAGCACAGTCAATGCTTTGCAGACCCTAATGATCAATGCAAGCATGGTAAATCTGTTGACCTATCTTGCTGCTACTTGCAGTTTAAGCAATGTTCTTATCATAGTCTCCAAAGTGTATTTCAAAGAAAGTTGTGGACAAAACAAAAAATTTAAATACAAAATTAACACTCAGCTATCTGCTATCAAGTATAGTGGCTGACTGCATGTTTTCATTTCTTGCTTTGGTGTTTGAATTTTTTTTTTTTTTTTGGCCTCTAGGTTCTATGCGATAGGCACTTTGAGGGGATTAACTACCCCATTGGTGGTGTTGGTTGCATAAAGAAGCATGGGTGCTATTATGTATTAATGTTTGAATTATCTGTTTATATGGAGAAAACACTCTCTTAACAATGCATATAACATTTCTTTTTTAGTATTTGATTCTAAGTTATGTAATATTATTATGTGTATGTTCTTTTTGAAATTGTAAGGCCCCATTGTAGGTAGGGACACCAAAGACACACTGGCGGTACCTAGCTCGTGTTGATGGAACTTACGGACCAATGCCTCGCAAAACTCCAAAGGGATTACTGGGAATGCCATTCAATACCACGGTAAGTTTTTACTTCCGAAAGTTAGTAATAGGTTCGATTCTAGAACAATCCATTATACTCGTAGAACTGAGTGATTAAAGTAAGTGATATGTTAATTAAACCTTCAGGGCGTAAATGGTCTTTACTGTGTGGGTGATAGCTGCTTCCCTGGACAAGGTGTTATTGCAGTTGCTTTCTCTGGAGTCATGTGTGCTCATCGAGTTGCTGCAGATATTGGTAAGCTAGAACTTCCCTTTGAAATTGAATATACAATGACTCAATGAGTTTCACATTTTCTATTATGCTTTTCTAATTACTACCAATCAAATTTATAGTTGCATCTTTGCTCATGTTAATTTTAGACTTTTAGTACACATGGTGAGAAAGAGATAACAGAATCAGGATATAATTTACTGATTTCGATATTATGTGTTTTTTGGTGTGAAAGAAGAAAAATTAGGGAACAAAGGCTAACAGTAATATGCAGTCTACTTTTACATTGAAGTTAAACTCTTGAAATGTAAGAAAATGTGAAGATAAGATACTGTGTCTTTGTTATATATATATATTAGAAAAAGGGATAATATGAAACATTTTCATTTTATCTAAACAGCTTTCTTTTTTAAATTTTGTTTTTTTTTTTCTATTTGTTTTCCCATGAAATTTTAGAAAAGCATAAAACACTAGAAATAAAAATAGAAAATGGAAATAGACCATTGGCATGTGGCTTTCTTTTGCTTGGATTTTCGTACCTTCACCTTGAATCTGTTTTTCAATCAGGGTTGGAGAAGAAGTCATCAGTTATGGATACCATGCTGCTTAGGTTGCTTGGTTGGTTAAGAACACTTGCATGAGGCATAATATAGTTAACATCTTAGATTCTCATAACTTCTGCATCAGCTCAATTTTCATTATAGGATTGCTTCACTGAAGAACAAGACAATAGAAAAGTGTATATTTGTTGTTGTATTATCTTGGGGATGGAAGGATTTGCCATGAAGTGTAAAATGTAAATGATCAATGTATGATTGATAAAGTCTTCTTCATAAAGGTTATATGAAATGCTTTGTCAAGGTAGTTCAATGCTAAGAAGAAAAAGGAAAACATAATGTTGGAAGAGCTTGCCTCTATAGTGGATCAACCCAACTTAACTAAGATCAATCAGATTTCAGTGTAATAATCAAATTTATGCGGATAATACTATTGAAAATAACACAAGTTGTTGAAAGAAAGAGACTACCTGATGAGACAATATGATTAACTTTTTAATGCATTAATAGGATCAAATAACATCAATTTCGACGAACAATTTAACTGTCTCAACTTAGTTTAGTATAAAGTATAAACTTCAAGCAATCAAAGTTGCATTGCACTATTTATTTATTTTTTAAGTTTGAGATGAATAAATGGCCACAATTATTGGAGGGTGAAGTTGTTAAAAAATTCCGTTACTTGTTTTGAAAATTCTTGGACAGAGTGAATGAAACATATAATATGAAGTCCAATTGCAGTCACATACACAACATTGATATATATGATCATGAATGTTTTTGAAATAATATCAAATGTGTTTTAGGATCATATATATATTTTTCCTTTTATTTAAGGTAATGCAGGTCAATTATTGAGATACAAAATGAATAATGGAAAAGGAAGATGGGACCTAAGTGCTTTGTCCTATATATCCAAATATTCGTTTTCTTTCTTGTTCATGGATTACCAAAGGAAAAGGAAGAGATAAAGATCACAATGGAAAGGAAATTTAGTCCATTAATCATTTAATTGTTGCGTTAAACATGCTCTTATAAGCTAAGGTGTAATTGAATTACAAAAGTGTCCAACTGCCAAAAGGGACATGCAACTCCCTCCAATGACTAGAGTCTTTTCTGATGGCTGATGAATTGCATTTTATTTATTTTTTTTTTTTTGTGTCTTTTTTTTATAACAATCAAATAAACAAAATTGGTGGAAAGAAATAATATGTCAAAATAAGATTAGTGAGAATAAAAAATTCTCAGCTACGGATAATAATTGTCCTCTGAAATCAGTAAATTATTGAAAAGGAAACATCATTTAGTACCTACCCCATGTGATTTTCTCCGAAGACCATAAACCTCATCAAGTCAATTTCACTCACCACACAAACGAAACACTTCACTTAGCTTCTGTTTGAGAAAACCCAGAAACTATACTGCAAATTGTGAACCCTTTCCTCATCCATTACCTTTCTTTCTTTCTTCTGACTTTTGATCTCATCTAATCTGCTTCACTGGAGATTCAACCATGGCTGAAAAACTTTATGGTGGAGCTTACCTCTCTCCCTTTGTTAATACTGTTTTGGGCAACCTGTCTTCAATACTTGAAGATGACTCTGTCCTCTATGGAAACTACTCTGCCTTAGAGTTGCTTAAAAGGTTGCGAAACTGTCTTTGTGTTGTTAGATCTGTGCTTGATGATGCTGAGTACAAACAGTTCACTGACAAGGAAGTCAAGAAGTGGCTTGTTGATCTTCAAGATGCTCTTTATATGGCTGATGACTTGCTCGATGAACTCTCCACTAAAGCCGCTGTCGCTGCTACTCCAAGTGATCCAGGTAACTCTTCCTCTTGGTCTCGACTTGTTGATTCATATATTGAAGATACTGGTGATATGGAGAAAATAGTTCGAAGACTGGACTCTGTTGTAGAACGCAAAGATTCACTTTGTCTGGAGAAGAGTGCCAAGTTGGACATGTCATGGAGAAGTCCATCCACATCTCTCCTTGAACCATCGGAGATATGTGGCAGGAAAGAAGACAAGGAGGCCATACTGAAACTGTTGTTGGATGATGATGATGCTGCTGATGGTGATTTATCTGTCATTCCCATTGTGGGCATGGGCGGAATAGGAAAGACTACTTTGGCCCAATTGCTTTACCACGATGACAAAGTGAAGGACAATTTTGATTTTCAAGGTTGGGTTTGCGTGTCAGAAGAGTTTGATGTTGTCAAGGTTACTAAGACTATAATCGAGGCAATAACTTCGAAATCTTGTAACTTGACAGATTTGAATTTACTTCAGCTTGATTTAAAGGAAAAGTTGTCGAGGCAAAAGTTCTTCATTGTCTTGGACGATGTCTGGAATGAAATTTATGATGATTGGAATAAGCTTCTAAAACCTTTTCAGAAAGGGGTTAAGGGAAGTAAAATTCTTATAACTACGAGAAACAAAAATGTGGCTTCTTTAGTGCAGACTGTTTCACCTCATGAGCTACGATCACTGTCCGATGAAGATTGTTGGTTGGTGTTTTCAAAGCATGCACGTCTGTCAATAGTGTCTGTGGAGAATCCAACCCTGGAAAAAATCGGCAGAGATATCGTAAAGAAGTGTGATGGATTGCCCTTGGCAGCTCAAGCCCTTGGAGGCATATTGCGTGGAAATTCTGATATCAGATATTGGAATCATTTACTGAAGAGTGAAATCTGGGAACTCTCCAATGACAGAATAAATGTTGTTCCAGCGTTAAGGATAAGTTATTATTTTCTTCCTTCATATTTGAAGGAGTGCTTTATTTATTGTTCCTTGTATCCCAAGAACTATGAATTTAGCAAGGATGAATTGATATTGTTATGGATGGCTGAGAATTTTTTGCAACCAGTAGGTAAAAAGACCATGGAAGAAGTTGGCGGTGAATGCTTTGATGAATTAATTGCGAGATCATTTTTGCAACCTCACAGAACCCGTGAAAAGAATTTTGTGATGCATGATCTTGTTCATGATTTAGCAATGACATGTGCTGGAGAATTCTATTTCAGAGCTGAAGATCTTCGGAATGCAATTGAGGTTGATACTAAAGCTCGTCATTTGTCACATAACGCCAAAGGCAATTATCCATTGTCAAATCTTTTGGGAGTTTGTGATAGAGTAAAACATACGAGGACATTTATTGAAATCAATTTGAACGAGTGGATTCCATTCAATATGGAAAATGCAGCTTGTATTTTGTTGTCACAGTTGAAGTACATGAGGGCTTTGTCGTTGAAAAACTTTCCTCTTGTGTCAGTGCCTGATTCAATAGGTGAGTTGATTCATTTGCGTTACTTGGATCTGTCCGAGACCTACATTGTTACATTGCCGGAGTCATTGGGTAACCTGTATAACTTGCAGACCTTGAAGTTGTATTGGTGTAGAAATCTGAAAATGCTACCTGTTTGCATGAAAGACCTTGTCAATTTGCGCCATCTTGATATTAGAGAAACTCGTGTGCACGTGATGCCGAAAGGCATGAGCCAGTTGAAAAATTTGCAGTTTTTAAGCAATTATGTTGTTGGGAAGCGTGAAGAGAACAAGATCACAGAATTGGGAGCACTTACAGATCTACAGCAATCTATTTCCATTGACAAGTTGGAGAATGTGGTGAACAGCAGTGAAGCTTGGATGGCAAGAATGTTTGATAAGGATGGCATTTGTTCTCTGAAGTTGAGTTGGTTGCCAGATGAAGATGAGAATATCCCAAACACCCAAACAGAAAGAGATATACTCGACAAGTTACAACCTCACACTAATTTGAAAGAACTAGAAATCCGGGGTTACAGGGGTACAACATTTTCAGATTGGTTGGGAAGTTCTTCCTACCGCAACATCACATATGTATGGCTGGATGGCTGCAGGAATTGTTGTATGCTTCCTTCACTTGGACAATTGCCCTCTTTGAAGCACCTTACAATTTTAAATTTTGAAAGTGTGGAAATTGTGGGTGCTGAGTTTTACTTTTACCAGAACGATGAATCTTGTTTGGAGACTCCATTTCCAAAGCTTGAAAGTCTTTTGTTTTCATCACTGCCTTGCTGGAAGGAGTGGCGTTCAATGGAGTTCAATGCATTTCCTGGACTTAGGGAGCTTACCATAATGGAGTGTCCCATGTTGAGAGGAGATTTGCCAAATCAACTTCCATCTTTGCAATCACTTCAGATTATGGGTTGCGATGAGCTGAGTTGTTGTGTTCCAAGGGCTCCTGCGATTACCAGTCTTTCAATTTCAGGAAAGCATCTGGTGGGGTCCGTGGTGGAGGCCATTACCAACACGCAACTGAGTTGCCTCACTTCTTTACGCATCTCAGATTGTTCCTCCCACATATGGTTTCCAGTGAGTGCTATTCCCCCATCACTACAAGAGTTGAGGATACGGGATTGCAGAAAATTAGAATTCGAAATGGATGGCCAACACCACTCACTTCAGGAACTATACATACGTAGCAGCTGTGATTCACTTGCGTCCTTCTCCTTGTTGGATTCCTTTCCGAATCTCGTGCGTGTTGACATCAAGTACTGTGGAAACATGGAGTCTATTGTGGTGTCACGCTCTCTTTCATGTCTCCGTTATTTATGGATCAAGCATTGTGGGAGTATGAAATCCGTGTTGACGATATGGATGGCAGCACCTCAGCTAGAGCGTCTCGAATTAGTGGGTTGCCCAGAGATCAATTTGTGTGCTCCAGGGGTTCCACACCGTAGCCTCAGATATCTTGGAATCAGCTACTGCGAGAAACTAGTGAGCACTGCAGCATTCATGAATTCACAATTTCAAGGGCTTATTCATCTTTGGATTGAAGGTGAATGTGAGAGTGTGAAGTGTCTCCCAAAGGAAGGTTGGTTGCCTGCCTCCCTTGAGTCTCTCACACTGAGTGACATTAAAAATGTGGAGACGTTGGAATGCAACGGACTTGCCCACCTCACCTCCCTCCATGAATTATCTATTTATGAATGTCCCAAGTTGGAGAATATGGAGGGTGAAAAGCTGCCTGCCTCTCTAATACAACTCATCATCTTTGGAAGCCCTTTGCTGGGCAAACGATGTCAGGAGAAGGATCCACAGCTTTGGCCCAAAATCTCCCACATCCCCGCCATTCAAGTTGATCACACATGGATTTGGTAATCCAACAACTTCAACAGGTAACTGTTTCTCTCTCTCTCTCACAACGTTATTCTGTATTTCCCCAAATACATTTGTTTTCTGCACTAACATTTATACTCTGCATATAAAGTGACTCACTAGCTTTTCATTCTTCATCTGCTTTACAACGTTCTTACTCCACATTGTTCATCAAGAGTATTCACTCATTGCTGTACTCTTACATGCTTTGATACTTGCTTCAGACCCTTGGGACATGATGAAATTAGGTTCTTCTTCCAACCTTGATTTAATATTCCTTTTGAATACTCAGAAAGAATGCTGTATCTTACAGTGCTTCATATGTTGCATACCATCAACTATGCAGCAAAGTATCGTATATTATTTTGATTTAATATTTGTTCTCTTTTCTTTCGTTTTATTGTTGATGCATTCCTCAATAAGAGAATGACGTTAGTTGAAGTGTGCTATTTCTTTGAGCCTTTTTTACCAAAAGAAAGTTCATGCAAGATAATTGATTTATCTAAACAAAATTTACCATAGTTTATGGTTGTAAAATGAATTGTGCTTTTGTTTCTGTGACATGTAGATAAAGTGCAGGGATAATCTAACTCCTGATTGCTGTTAGTGCTGTTCATGCATAGCACCATTCCATACATGCACGGTTTCTATTCTCATATAGTTTTCGTTTGGAGCTAGAGAGTACTTCTTGTGTGCCAGATGTAAGGGTGGTATTTTTGGTGTTGTTATGAACTAGTAAACACCAGCATTGCATTACTTCTTTAATGTATCTTCTTTTTTTTTTTTTTCCCAACTTTTGCTGCTGACAACTTATACATTGAAGTTTATTACAACACTGACTGCTTTTTCTTTTGTTCTGTTGATAAGGTGATGAAATCTAACGTGGGGCAAGTGTACAGTATACCCTTGAAGGTTATAGCTCATATGGGAAACAATTTCTAATATTCGCTTATCCAGAGGCAGAACTGAGATTGAGGCTGCTGATAAGCAAAGAAGGGAGTGCTCTGAGATAGGCATCACAATTGGTGCAACAATTTGAAGTTCTTTATGAGGTTCAAGATCCTTGAGAATGCCAAATGGACACTCTCAAGGAGAATAGAAGTCGCGCTGCGACTCCTTCTAAAGAAGTGGCTAGGAATCAGTAAAGAAACTTGATATCATGATCACTGAGATCTCCATTTGATCTGAGTTTGAATTACAAATATTGTTCACTCACTGTTTGTGGTGTATGCTTTCCTTTCCTTTAAGTACTTCATAGTTCTTATGTTAGTAAGTAATGTGTGATTAGTTGTAACATGGAAAGGGATAACTTAGTTGTACTTGAAGAAGAGAGTATTCAATAAATAGTACATGTTTTTGGCCCCAGTTCTATTCCCTAATGGCAATGCCGAAGGGGGATAGAGGCTGGTGGTAATTTAGAAGTCTTAGAATCTTATATGATTGTCTCTAAATTCTTTTATACTAGACTAAAACAACAACATTAGTATACAGTATAGATTTAAAAGTGTTATATAATTTATAAATTGATTAAATAATATATATAAATTAATCTTAAACTTGAAAATATTGTACAAAATATTAATTCTGGTATTTCTATATAGTTCAATATAATTATTCAAGTAGAAGGAAATATGAAGTAAAATATTATGTATTTTAAAAAAAATTACAGGTATTTGATACTAAAATTGTACAAAGTTACATATTCATTTATTGTTTTTATTTTTATATTATTTGTAGTTGACAGATTTATTAGTCTTCTTATATGAGGTTTGTTTTACTTTTTTGTTTTTTCTTCCTATTGAAGTTGTTTGTTTGTTCTTCTTCTCATATGTTTTTATAGAGATGAATCTTTCTAAAATATTAACTTGTTTGAGTTTTGTACAATCATTTTTATTAACCTTTGTATATAAGTTTTTCATTTGAAGATATTTCTTTAATTTTTTTTATATATATATTTTTTTGTAGTTTCTTGATTGATATGTGATCTTTGTCTGAAAAAATTAGTATTCATGGTAGTTTTTATAATGTTTTTTTTAAAAAAAAGGAATTTTATTTAAATAAGCAATATTTATTTTTTGAATAAGAATTTTTTTAGTATTATCTATTTTATTTATGGAAACAGAGGGATTGAGTGTGTCAGTGTTTTATTTGTTTTTTTTTTTCCTAGAATTTGCAAATCATATATTTTTGGCATAATTATATGAAAAGGTTATATGTAATTTTTTTTATCTATTTTTTATTAGTAGTTTTGTGTTTGATTATTTGGTAAATAGAATAAAATACAAATTTACAATAGTAATAACGTAAGAGTTTATAAAATATGTATAATTAGATAAAATAGTATAAGATTTGAATATTGGTAACTGATGAAAATTTTTATGATTATTATTATTATGACACTTTTAATTCACAGATATTTATTGCATTTAATCTGTACTTTATGTTTCAATTGAATAATTATGAAAGAATGGTTGGTTGGTTACAACTCATTTTTTTTGATATTGCAGGAGTGTGTGAGTTGTGCTTGGTTACTGCTCGTAGGTGTGGACGAAACGGTAGAAAAGGACCTCGTAGAGGAGACGAGGGAGATGACCCATTTGTCAGAAACAGCGTTGAAACAAAGAATAGCCCTGTGCTACAACGCTAAAGTCCTCAAGAGGGATTTTGAGGAAAGAGACCTCGTCCTGCGATGCAACGACGTCGGTCTACCGACCCCTGGAGAAGGAAAGCTGGCGGCAAATTGGGAAGGTCCTTACAGAATTAGAGAAGTGCTTGGTAAGGGTGCCTACAAGATTGAGAGACTTGACGGCAAAGAAATTCCTAGAACATGGAATGCAGGTAACTTGAGAAGGTTCTACTCCTGACTCGAGCAAGCCGACCAGGAGGCCTAACGAACTCATGTATGCTCGCTCTGTCCACATGTTAATCTTTTTAGTCAATTTTTAGCTATTTACTCTTATCAAATACTTGCCATATTAACAAGCTTGTCTAGCTGACGATTAATTCCCACTTGTCAAAATATTCTCCTACGTATCTATTACTTCCCAATACGCGTTTTACACGATTGCGTCCTAAAACGGCGGCACGGGACTGATCACCCCGGGAGCCAGATGGACCATAGCCATAATTAACACGGCGACAACACGACCAAATCGGTCCAAATCGTTACCAACGTAAAAACGACAAAACGGGCACAAGCAATGAGCCCACCCCGAAAAGGCGGTAACAAAAATAACACGATGAGCCAGGCGAAAGATAGTAACGGCCACTCGGCCAAATGATGCGTGAGCATCTTGTCTATCTTTTCCTAGTGAATTTGCATCTAAATTATTGAATTTAATTAAGAATTAATTATATTTTAGCCACTATGGATGCTATTTTGAGTTTTGTACAATACTGTTTATTTTAGGTAGCATTTGGCGGAATTTGATGGAGTTTCTGCAGAGAAAGAGAAGAAGCCAAGGAGATGACCAGCGAATACCGACGCGGACGCATGGTTCACGTGACCGCGCGGAATGGAGAAAATCGCAATGACGCGATCGCGTGCCTGACGCGATCGCGTGGATTGGAATCTGCACAAATGACGCGAACGCGTGGACGACGCGGACGCGTCACATGAGCGATCTGCATAATGGACAATTCAAGTGGTCCCCATCCATCCATTGAAGATTTGATTATTTAAATTAATTCAAATTTAAATTCAAATTTTAATTCTAGGAAAAAATATTATTTTAATTTTTAGTTTTAGATATTAGATTTTAAATTTATTAGGATTAGTTATAAAAAGGGAGAAACTTTCCTTCCTTTGTAGAGAGGTCCTGGGAAGGATCCCATTCCATCCCAATTTACAATCTTTATTTTCTCTCTCAATAATGAGCAACTAATCCTCCATTGTTAAGGTTAGGAGCTCTGTCTATGGATTGATTTTATTGCTTTTTCTATTTTAATTTATGTATGGATTTATAATTTAAGAATTGTTTTCGCTTTTTATTTTATGAATTTGGGTGGAACGGAAGTATGACCCTCTTTCTATTTGAGTTCCTGTAAAACTTGGAAAAGCTCTTTACTTGAACAACAGCTTGAAAACATTTTCTCCTAAATTTTAATTATTTGGATTTAACGGGATACGTGACATATAATCCTTTTATTTTTGGGTAATTAGAGTTTTTGTGGCATATAAACTGGAATTTGATTATCACCCTCTAATTGGAGTTAATTGACCAAGGAATTGGCTGCTGATAAATTTTAGAGGAGACTAGGAAGGTCTAAGGAATTAGGGTCTAGTCACATATAGTTTGCCATAAATTAAATCCTACATGATTAAAATAGTTAGTAAGAAAAGTTAATCCGGAAAAATAGATAACTCTGAAACCTTAACTATCTTCTCCATATATTGTTCTCATCTTAATTACTTGCCCTTCTTCAATATTTTTTATATTGTTTAATCTCTTTTATGCTACATCTCAACATCAATTTTTGTTTGTCTAACTAAGCCTATCAAACGCTATTGTTGCTTAATCCATCATCTTCGTGGGATCGACCCTTACTCACGTAAGGTATTACTTGGTACGACCCAGTGTACTTGCCGGTTAGTAAGTGTGGTTATAAAATACCGCACCAAGTTTTTGGCACCGTTGCCGGGGATTGATTGTGATTAACAACTATTAGTTGTTTGATTGCTTAAATTAGGCATTTTAGTTTTAATTTTATTTAAAAATTTTGTTTTAAATATTTTCAAAAAAAAAATATTTTTAATTTTATAAAAAAAAAATTTGCTTTAAATTTTCGAAAGAAAAAAAAAATTTTTACGATAATTTTTTATTTTTATTTTACGTCAATTTTTTTTCTT